>NC_073692.1:89052839-89187344 GCF_029784155.1 Uranotaenia lowii
AAAATCCATAGAAAAATTCAAAATTAAGAATTTAGAATTTAACATTCAGAGTTCAAAATCCAGAATCTAAAATTAGGAATTACGAGTTCTTTATTCTGAATGCTAAACCCTGAATTCTTAGTTCTTCGATCCTTATTGGATCCTCAATACTAAAATTTACTACATATTTAATGAAAATCGTCTTCAAATATTTATTGGTTCTTATCGATTGATTGTCGTTTTCTTGTTAAGTTTGATTTGACTTATCTTGAAATGCTATTGTTGGGTTTCTGTGTTGGATAATGCTTGTTATAATTTTGTGTTTTATGAATTTTAAAGGTAAGTGAGACTTAATGTTGACGAATTTTCATAAAATTTTCGTTTTTCTTTTGAATTTTATATTTTTAAATTTGACTTTCAATTATTTGTGTTGGTGTCATTCAATGTTTGTGATGCTGTGTTCTAATCTTTAGTATTCTTCACAGATCACAGTGCAATGTTCCGATGCATATAATCGTAAATAAATCTAAAAATTCAACAGACAAACAAAAAGTCAGAAAACACAAAATTATAACCAGCATAATTCTATACAGAGATCGAATGACAGCAGTTCAAGATAAGCCAATCAAACTTAACAAGAAAACGACATTTAATCGGTAAGAAAATTTGAAGTCGAAATTCACTAAATAAGTAATGAATTTTAACCGTTGAGGAATATCCAATACGGAACGAATCATTGGAGTCAAAAACAGTCGTCGAAAATCCTTTTAAAAATTAACCTTATCATTCGTTCCATTCATAAAGAATTTTGAATTCAGAATATTGAGCTAAAAATTTCGAATTAAAATATTCAAATATTTATAAAGAGATCGAAATTTAGCACATAAAATTAAAAATTCTGAATTCAGAGCTCATAACTCAAGGTTCGGAATTGAAATTTTGGAATTTAAAACGGGAACTACAAATCGAATTGCTAAACGGAATACATTACTGTGTTTCGGAACCCGAATTTAAAAATATAAAAGACTAATATTTAAAATGGGAGTTTACAATCAGGACTCAATAAATTAAGAATTATAGTCAAGATCAGCATTCATTCCTTAGAGTCAAAAAGCTAGAAAATGCCGCTGTAGATTTCATTTGAGTGATTTCATTCCTTTAGAGGAAATTTAGAGCCCTTCCCAACCTTCTAGTCTAGAAAAATATACCTATGTGTATCGTCTAAAATAACATTCATTCACATGCACACACCAATAACATCTCACTGCTCCACGGTTCTTCTCGGTCACACTCGTCTGCTTCTTCTTCTTATAAAGGTACATCATCCGATTCCAGCTGCAGCGAGACAGACTTGGCCAGTATCGGCGGCGGTTTTGCTTTGTGTCAGATGTCCGAAGAGGATTCGTGCCCCTCGCCGACGTAACCCTCGTCCGGACTGTCTGCGAGTGGCCCGGTCAGATGCCTCAGCTTCCCGCTGCCATCGTTTTCACTTTCCGCCTCTTCTTCCTCTTCCCGCTGTTCCGGTATCACGTCTTTTTCCGTCAGGTCACCCGTTTGCGCGCTAACGCATTTCTTGAGAACCGGGAGTCCTTGGTTACATGGCCCGGATTGTTGAAGAATCGCGGGTGGAGGAAGGTAGGGTTGTTGATTTGTGAGCGGTATCAGCTGTGGATGGTAGCCGGGCAGGAATGCGGGCCACTGACCCGATTGTGTGGGTCCCACACAGAAAGCTTGGGGCTGTGAAGGGTTCATGAAGGCAACCTGCTGGACAGTGGACGATGCTGTGAGTTCTCCTTTGTAGCCTTCCGGTGGAGAGGGAAATTGACTTGTATTGTCCCCGGCTAGCTGTTGCTGTTGCGGGTATCCTTCGGCTGTGTATCGCACGTCGTGAGGGCCTCCGTAGAGTTGATACGTTTGAGAGGTTCGGGTGATGAATTCAGCATCGTTGGAGTAGCGAACCTTGTTTTGTTGTCCCTTCTGTCCACGGTTGTGCGGTAGCGTTCGATAGTAGTTGACCGCTGCGTTGTTGCCTTGGTTCATGAGGTTTAGGTCGATAGGGTAGCCGTTTTGATCCAGGAAACAGCCGGGACTGAGATGGATATCGACCTGATGCTGGTACATATCTTTGTTGATTCCTCGTGGCAGTGTAGATAAAGCTGAGAAACGAGGGTTGACGGGTCGGATACCCATCGGTTGTTGAAGATAGCTTTGTTGATAGCTGGCTTCGCTGCTGGCGTCTTGTACGCTGCTCTGTTCGTCGGAATCTTTTTCGCCGAGGTCGGAATCCATGGGATCCTGCCGGGATCGAATTTTGTTCCCGCTTTCGGCGTCGTTGATAAGGTCCGGGTTCTGGTCCTGGTAGCTTCGTGCCGACGGTGGACTACAGAACTGAGCTTGTCCTCCGAGGGTGAGGTTGTTCATGACCACTTTGTCGAGGTTGCTCCCGGCATTGAGATATAGGACCACGTCCTGTGGATTGGTGTCCCCTAGGGCTACGGAGCCATTGAGCTTGGCACAGGTCAACGGTTCTCCGATGTCGTTTGTGATGGATGAACACTTCTGACTGCCGGGTGTTGTATCGGAGCCCGATTTGCTTCGACCTTTTTTACTAGAACTACGCTTACCACTACTCCTACTACAACATTTACAGATTATGATACAAAGAATAAGAAACAGTAGAAACCCGGTTGCGGCACTCGCACCAACTATAACAAGAAAGTACTCTTGTGAAAAGGTAACCTGCTCAACGACAGGTTCTTCTTTGATGATGACGTGCAAGGTGTAGTTCGCTTGAACACGCCCTGCTGAATTCTCGGCTATACAGGAAAACGTTCCGTTGTCATCTGGACCGATGTTGTAAATCAAGAGTTCGCTTCGCTTTTCTTCACTACTCTCTTCGCCGTAATGATAGAGATGAAGATTCGGCGCCAGTAGACTGTCGTTTTGGAGCAACTGGTTCTGAAACCACCAGGAAACGGATGCCTCCGGAATGGCCGATACCGTACAGGTTAGGGTCATGTTGCGTCCTTCGGCTATTTCGTGGTAT
Source organism: Uranotaenia lowii (assembly GCF_029784155.1). Lineage (NCBI taxonomy): Eukaryota > Metazoa > Arthropoda > Insecta > Diptera > Culicidae > Uranotaenia > Uranotaenia lowii. The sequence goes on from NC_073692.1 coordinate 89,055,865, forward strand.
AGCGCTTGTGGTGAAACCACGGGAAGACATGCTAGCTCTTCGTGAGGGACACTTTTGATAGTTTGACCAGCGAGCCTTAGTGGGCCTGAGCATTTTGGTTCCTCTCGCTGAGGAACGTTAAAACTATTCAGCCAGGTATGGATGTCCAGCAGTCGGCAATCGCACTGCCATCGATTTGCTTGCAGGTTGATACCGTGCAAAGATTCCGGTAGCACGTGATTTCCCTGGATGGTGGTTATCCGATTGCCATCTAGCCGCAACCACTCCAGGTTGTCCATTCCGATGAAAGCTTCATCTTCGATTAGTTCTATCTGGCAGTTGCTCAACTCGAGCGTCGTTAGAAACGATAGGTATTTGAAGGCGTTCGTCCGTATCGTTCTTATGGGATTACCACTGAGCGTTAATCGCATTAGGGCCGGATAGTCGGCGAAAGTTTCCGTCGGTATCAGTGGGAGCATATTTTCCGACAGATCTAGCTCCACTAAATTTGTTAGGCCCTTGAAGGCCGTGTCCTGAATCTTGACTAGCTGATTGCGAGCCATATATATTTTCTGTAGATTAATCAAATCCATCTTCTTGAAGCGCTCGCTCTGCAAAATTGTTAGACTATTACCGGTAAAATTGAGCACCTGCGTTCCCGGATCCATTCCCTCCGGTATCCGATTGAGCATCCTTCCCCCGCATTCGACCGTTTGCTTCCCACCCTTCCATTTGCAGACGCAAACTTCGGCCGGGCACCCGTAGACCTGGCGCAGCGTCAAATTGATCAGCGCCCCCAGGATTAGCAAGTTAAGCCACATTTTCACCGCACACCCCCGAAAAATAGAAAACAAATTCCCACACCTCCGGACTTCTTACTTTCCCTCGTCCCCGGTGCCTAGCTCTACCCACAAATCTGCTAGATTTCAACTTGATTTCCTGAGATCCATTAACCGCAGCCCACTAATTGAGCTTTTCATTTTCCGGCCACTCTGATCCAATATCTGCTGTTGGGTTTAGGCGGAGAATGACGAGGACGAAGACGCCGGAAACCGGATCAGGCCACCCTCAGTCGGGGGGAGCAGTTGGGGTGTTCGCTTTTATGTTTAAATTGGCAATATTTGTTTCTGTTTTTTTCCCGAAGCACCTCGGACGAACGATTCAATCACCAGGCCACTTTACCCCCGTTTTGCTCGCTCGGACTGCGCTCGATGTCTTTCATCTCCCCGAAGAGGGGAGCACAAAATTGAAATTTCTGGTGAATGTTTTATGCGCTCTACTTCGTTTCTGTAAAAGTTTCTTCGGTTTTGTGTTTTTTTTTTGTATTCTGTTGTTGTTGTGTTTTTATTTCGTTCGAACAAAAAGGAAATCGGCACTTTTCGGGGACCACTCTAAAGTTTTCTTTTTGTGACTTTCTTTGGATCCGTCAAATTTAGCTTCAAATTCAATGAAATCACTCAATTTAGGTTTAAAAAAATCACAGCTTTGTGTTTTTCCTTACAAAACATTCCGTGGCATATGTCAGAGGAATTCTTTTTTTCCCTATCGGGATGTGTATTTTTTCTCCTAATTTAGCAAATAAAAACTCGCTGCCGGTCAGAAAATCTAAACACTATTGTCTGATTTTGAGTTTTTTTGCAAGCGGTCACAGAGAAGGTTCTGCAATTCGACCCACAGTAAATAGAACGCGAACGCCCGAGCTCGCTTTTCTCTACTATCTCGTTAGTGCAGTATAATTTTGCCTATTAAGGTGCAAAACTTATTTGTCTTTCATTTCCATTTGTGCACACGTACAACTCAGCTCTGTGACGGGACACAGCTGCTGCCAGTTGCCGGACGACAGACCGTGTTGTGAATTGACCTAGCGCGTTGATGATGTCTCTTCTTCTGCTTCAGTATCTGCGTCGCTCAATCTCCGGCACGTCTCGTCTCGGACCCGTGAGGCGCGAATGCTGCTGGGTTGTTGCTACGGGACAGATCTTCATCAACGTCGTGCTCGAGAGCACGATGAAAATCATGACCGAGTCATAATCTTTGACTCTCGGAACAATTCTTGACGTTTCCTCGCTGACTGGTTTCCGCTTTCGCTCAGCTAACGGTTTTTTAGCGCAACCGGATCAGTGGATGTTTCCCCGACTCCCAGATCCAGTTGCAGAACTTTGTTGTTGTGTTTGTGCAGTAAAGAAGATGTTGTTGCCTGACGGCGGTACTAATGTCAAGCAGCAGCAGTTGGGGCCTGTTTTTATCGTCGTGATAACGAGGATTCCCTGCTGCGGATGCTGCTGATGATGATGCTGTTAGAGACGATGATGATGACGGTGCAAACGCGGTCGTTGATTTGCTGCAATTGCACTGGCGGCAGCAGCGAAGACTTGGTGAGAGGTGACAGTGGTTCTGGCGTAGCAAATACAAGAGCTCTCGGTCCAGGAAATGTCGTGCTGGGTCATAGCATTTCATAATCGTCCGACGCTCTCGATGTTTGTCGGACGACGAAAACGACGTTCATCCGTCACTGCAGGCCGTTATTCTTGGACGAAAACAACAAATGACAACCACTGCTGCTGGGTCACCTGCAAAGAGACGAAAAAAAAGACGTGAGACTTCATTTTAATAATCGTACCTTCACATTCAAAAAGCGAGGAAGCGAGGATTGTTGATAAAAATAATTATTCTCTACAAATGCACAAGTATGGAAAAACGAATCCGGCAGCGCCTTTTACAAGAGAATAAAGTGTTTGCTAGAGCGAGAGAGACCGACTACCATCCACCCAATTGTCGTTGTCGAATCGCAAAAAGGGTTTCCCATTAATTGAGAGCTCCATGACGCCTCCCGCTTTTTGTGTTGATCTGCAAAAATGACGGAAATTTTTCACTAATTAAATCTCCCGTTTTTTTTTACCGTGGGTACGATCAAAATAAAAACAAACATTCCGCTTTCCGGAGCTCATAACAAAGTTAATTTGAGCTTCAATTGCAATGAATTAGCAAAATACGTTTGCCCGGTGATATTTGGATATGATTGTGTGGTTGGGATGGGAGCTCTTGCATTGTTATGAACTTTGTTACTTTGAGCCGTGATTTTTTGCAATATAGGTACATGCCAAAACCGACTTTGGTTGGATTTTTACCGAGCTAGCAATCAATTTGCTCAGAATAACTAAAAAGAGTTATAATCAAAATATCAGCTTTTAACACGTAAAAATGCTAGATGTCATCTTTAAAACTATGTTAAAGGATATGCGTGAAGAATTTTTTCTACATAATATCTCAGTCTTAAGCTAGATTCATAAAATGTTTACAATATTTTGTTTATCTTTATTCAAGAAACATAAAATTGCGGTGCTTCCCATTTGTTGATAAGAGCAAATCAGATTTTTTTTTTAAATTAAGGATTTTTTTTTGTCGTCGATTTAAAACACTTCAGTCGAATTTTCATCCTTGAACACTTTCTCAGCTTCAGTAGATTAACCCTCCAAAGCTGTTCGGGTCAATATTACCAGAAGCGCACGTCGTGATTTCACGATTCTTATGAATCTCAATTAAGACATTCACGCAGACACGTTTGTTGCTCACAAGAATAGATCAATGACTGACTTGTGTTTAATGTTGTCACATATTTGTTTTGTTTATTTCTATATCTAAAATATATCTAAAATATAAATTATTTCATCTCACCACTACATTTCTTCTCACCTCTAATCTTTATACACTTTTTATACATTTTAAAACTTTTTTCATTAATCTTGTCATACCTTATATCATCACTATATTCCATCTCACCTCTATTCTCGATAAAACTTTTAAAACGACGGATTTTATTTGATTTTTTACAAAAAAAAACAGCAGCAAACCTAGTAACGGCAATTTTTTAGCCATCCATCTTATCACCAGAATCCTAATGATTGAAAAATCGCAGCAGCCTTGACAAATTTTGCTGTTCCAGCCTTTCCGTTTTATTAACCGGAGGAACTGACAATCAGTGGCAGCAGACTTAAAAAGTCTTTTACCACCGGAAGGCCAAATCGAAACAAACAACCAGCAGCAGCAGCCTTGAAAACCTGCGCTTCCTAAGCCAATCCGTCTTTTCCCACCGGAAGGCCAAATCAAAATAAACATTCAGCAGCCTAAACTATTTGCACTTTATCAGTCGCTCCATCATATTTACCGAAGGAACAACTTAACAATCTGCGCATTCTATTCTCTCCATATTAATTTACAGTAGGATTATACCTATGTGGTTTATCTATAGGTGCGGACAAGACTACCGTTGCACGAGTGTGAGAATGAGTTTTTTCAATGTTTTGATTGCTACGTCACAAACGTTCAAGTGCGTCTCGACGTTGGAGTCGCCTTGCGACGACAGTTTTCATACGTACATCATGCCATCGAACTCGATCATCGATTGGAAGTTATAATCAGAATGTGCCCTAAGTCGGATAACATGTTCGGTATCATTCCTTGCAATAGCGGTTAGACAATGTTCAAATGATTTAAAAAAATCTATCACATCTTGTACTGTTGTACATTTTAAGTCGTTCAATTACAAAATTTGTTCAACATTCCGAGATACTGGCACTATACTCTAAATCAAACTATAAGATCTTTAAAATGAACCTGAATTCAGTATGTGAAATCTTGATTTGAGTTTCAAATCTGATATGGAAAACCTGAAATGTGCCATTTTAAACCTGAGTTCTTAATCGAAATGTGATCATAAATTTTGCACACTATATTGTCATGTGAGTTTTTATAAATCTACTTTTTTTTTATAAATTCACAATGAAATTAAAATCTGAATTTTTGAAACAGAATCTTTTCATAAAAGAAGGTTTTTGTTTTCAGTAACTGAAAAATATCAATGATACGGAACGGTATTCCTCAAATTCCTCAACATAATCTCCTCTTCCAGCTTTTGCTATAGGAACTTTTTACCGATCGTTGTTGTTGGTTCCGATTACAGGAAAGGTTTTTCTGGACAAAATTTTGGGAGCAAACGAATAATTTTGCAGATGAATCCGTCAAACTACTTCTTCTTCTTCTTGTTCTATCGTTGATTTCTCTTTTGAGCCATCAACTGGTTCATGGGGTCAAACTACTTCGAGAACCCGAGAAATGAATTTGACAACTGAAATCTTAACCGCATCGAGAATAATTTTACATTCACAACACGACGGCATCTCGAAAATTTAGTAACATTCTATCATGGTAACGTCAATAACAAACATTCTGGGACGTTGCTACGGTTTCATTGACGCGTTGAATTTTTGCCACCGCGACGGCGTCGTGTTACGTCACAATCGTTCATAAACAACTGTATGGATACAACGAACTAACACTAAAGTTTTTAGTTGACCCCACCTATAGATAAACCACATAGGGATTATACAGCAGCTTCAAAAATCTGTACTTTTTCGGCTCTCCGTCTTATTTACCGGAGTAACAAACAGTCATTGCAACAGCCTCAACAATCTGCGCTATTCCAGTCGCACCGTTTTAAATATATACCGGAGCGGGAACCATTTTCAAACCATCTGAGCTTCTAAGCCAATCCGTCTTTACCACCGGAAGGCCAAATCAAAACACACAATCAGCAGCAGAAGCAGGCTTTAAAGTTCGCGCTTCCTGAGCCAATCAGTCTTTGCCCAGCGAAAGAACCAATCAAAATTAACGATGAGCAGCAACAGCCTTGAAAATTTGCGCTTCCTAAGCCAATCCGTCTTTTACCACCAGAAGGTCAAATCAAAACAACCAAACAGCAGTAGGCTTGAAAATTTGCGCATCCCTAGCCAATCCGTCTTTTTCCATCGGAAGGCCTTATTCAAACAACCAATCAGCAGCAGCAGACTTAAAAATCTGCACTCCCTAGCCAGTTCGTCTTTTTTTCAGCGGAAGACCAACCCGTATTTTTTTCCATCGGAAGGTTAAATCAAAATAAATAAACAGCAGCAGCAGCCTTGCAAATCTGCGCTTCCCTAGCCAATCTGTCTTGTTTCACCAGAAAGGTACAATCCAGATAAACAATCAGCAGTGGCAGACTTTAAAATCTACGCTTTCTAAGCCACCGGAAGGCCAAATCGAAACAAGCAATCAGCAGCAGCCTAAACTATCTGCACTTTTTCAGTCGCTTTATCTTATTTACCGGAGGAACCTCAAAAGTCTGCGCTTTTCCAGTCGCCCCGTCTTATTTACCGGAGTATCAAACAATGATAGCAATAGTCTTAACAATCAGCGCTTTTCCAGTCGCTCCGTCTTATTTACCGAAGCGGGAACCAATTTCAAACAATCTGAGCAACAGCCTTGCAAATCTGCACTCGTCTTACCATATACACTATTATCGTGATTTCACGATTAATCTTAATTAAGAGATTCACTAAGAAACGTCTGTTCGTTTAAACTTCGTTGCTTCTCCTCCAGTGTTGTTATATATTTTTTTGTTTATTTTCATAGCTTTTATTTGTTATTTAATCATCATTCCAATACACAAAAGAACTGAGATTTTAAGAAGAGATCAAGTATGTTCTATGAAAATGATAATCAAATAAACGAAAAAAAACCAAAATATTAGATTAGAAAACCGGTTCATTGAGAAATAAGAAACACCGAAGCAAAGGCAAAATTGGATGTCTTTGTTTTAAGCAATTTTTTTTTCTACCGCAAAATCCAAGATAGAAGTCAAAATATTCATCGTCGATGAGATGTGTTTTAGAAAATTCCAAAAATCAAACTAAAGAAATTAAACACTTGCAGCTATCAAAAATTATAACTAACACGATAGGTGGAGTTGGAAAAATATAAAAAATGTGAGTTTCTTTACAATATACTGAAAAACTGTGATCTTTGAGAAATCAAGCACAGACCCTGATCATTTTTGACAACATTAGATTTTGGCAGCATCCGATTTTGGCACATGTGCACAAATCGAACGGTTTTTAGAAAGAACATTGCCTTACAAGTTTTGCTGTAGCAGGGTCAATAGAATTTCAATAAGCACAAAAGATATGTTTTTACGTTCTTTAATGGTGATAAAATACATCAACAAAATCGAATATTTCTAAAAAAAAATTAAGTACTCAAAAAGAACTGAAAGATTAAAATTTCATAAAATAAAAAAAAATACAAACAAAAGACAAAAATAAATTGAAAAAAACTTAAAATTATGGAGAAAACATTATGAAAATGATCGGAAAATGACTAAAAACTGCGGTAATGATGATTACAAATTTTTTTTTTTATTAAAGGTGGAAAAAACATGAAGAAAAAACATTCGATTTTTGCAACACAAAATGTACGGGCGTGTTGCTAAAATCGAACGAGGTCTGTATGTCCATTGAAAAAAATAATCAAGTTTAAGAAAAAAAAATCCGTAATTGGAATTTAGAAAATCGATTTTTTGTTAAACGAGTTACAACGATGCAAAGCAAAAATTGTGTGTACTTTTTGAAGAAAGAATTATTTCTTCCAGAAGTTCCGAGATAGTGGCCAAAACTTTCTTTGGAACCCCACAAATTTATACATTTATGGATCCATTTATTCTTGACAATTAAAAATATTATAAAACTAGCTAGATACATGGAACTTATCTGAAGTTATAAGCAATTTAAAGAATACCTCTTTTTCGGGACATTTTTCATTCATTGAACTGGAAAATCATATTGACCATTTAATATTACAGATTCGAGGAACTTGAATAAATTATTTATTCAACAGCTTTGGAAGGTTATGCTAGATACATAAAACGTATAAAATATTTTGTTTATCTTATTTCAAGAAACATAAAATTGCGGGGCTTCCCATTTCTGATAAGGGCAGATCAGATAATTTTTAATAAAGGGTTATTTTTGCCATAGATTTAAAGCACTTCAGTGAAAAATAATAGAAACTTTGTTTGAAAATTGAAAATGTTTCGACACAGTTGAAAATAAAAACAACAAATTTTCAGCAATTATGTGCAAAACCTATTGAAAAACAAATTTGAACAATAAAGAAATGAAATTTGTTACCAATTTTTAACGTTTTTTTTTATGTTAATTTTTAATTTTGTGAAAATCTGGCATCATTTTGATCAATGATGATCAAATGATGATGATCAAATATTTTCACATCTTTTGACCAAATTTCTTGTGGCTTCAATATGAATTGTCAATGATACAATGATTGTTATAGTGAAGTTATCAAGAATTTTCTGTACCCACCTGTTTGTTCAGTCATTGTACAGTTGAAAAAATTTTGTAGATCGAAGGTTGTTTAACTTAACTGAATTGTATGAAAACAAAATGAATTAAAAATAAGCTGAGAGAAAGATAGAAGATTGTCAATTTTAGAAGAGAGTGCGCTGCTTCAAGTGATTTCAATCTTTTTTTTAACTTTACTGTAGCTTCAATTAAAAAACTTACATAGAAAAGTTTTAAAAATAAGGCTATGATCATTTAGTATCCGGGCACTTAATTTCGGTGATAGCTAGGTTACTAGAGCTTGGATATGCAAAACTTTAGAAGCGTTGTGTTGGTTATGAAAAGGACTATCTTGCCTATTTTTTTCACATTTTTACGTTAACGTGTGTTTGAGATATTTACGGTACAAAAAGCCATGGTAAAAATAGTTTTGCACAAATTTGCTCATTTACGCATTTTGCGCCTCGGAAATCCATTATTTTTGACTTGACAACTCATGAACTGTTTATTTTTTTCTGATTTTTTTTGGTCCAGATGGTTGAGAAGTATAATGAGCCACTCTAGGATGCTTACGAAATTCGAACCAAGCATCGGAGTGGAACCCTTGATCTCAACTAAAGTAACAAGTTTATGGTTATTGGGGATAACTAAATGCAGACCCTTTAACTATGCAGTAAATCCGTTTCCGACAGGCAAAAAGTGTTGCCTGTCAAGTGGACACCCAGAAAATAACTAAAAATTAGCAGTTCCATGAATCGCAATCTGTGCCACCAGGTTTTACGCAATGTGACAGATGTGCTCTGATGGACCAAAAAATTTATGTAAAACCCGAATTTAAGAGGTCAAATTCTTCGAGATGCCTACTCATGAAAAGGTTTCAACCAGATTCCAATTGGTTTTTACAGATGAATTTGTGTAAATTATCATGATCTTGAAAAGGTTTAGCTTCTGTGGTAAAAATAATAGATCAATACATGGCTGAAAAATGTGTGCAAAGGCAAAAATTATATTTTATCATAAAGTAAGAGTATTTCTTGTCATCAACGATAAATTATTTTTTAAATATTTTAACATTAAATATCATAACAACACCTTCATTTCCTTCATAAAAAGTTTTTCGATCAAATGAATAGTTTTTAAAATACAGACATTTGAAACTGCCCGGATACTAAATGATCATAGCCTTAGTCAAATGTCAGATGAAACACGCGTTTAGGTTGCTTTTGCTTATATTTTAAAGCTGATTGAATAAAATCTGAGTACAAATGACATATTTGACGAAAAATAAAACATCCACTTATGTGCATTTTATTGAACGATCCTCTATTTCAATACCGAAGGATTTAGTTTTGGATTTATCATCGCGATTGTTGTGAGTTTTAATAATAATAAAACAGATTTACCAGTTGTCATACGTTTCTTGCTTCTTTGGCATTCGCTCCTCCTCAGTGGACACTAAAATTAAATTTTACTTTTTAACATTAAAATTTAAATCTAAATCTTTAATTTTAACTTACAATTGACTGGCCATCGTCTAAACTATTTTGATTTTGGACAAATTGTTTTGATTTGCGTTGACATTTGTTTGTCAGTGTCTGTGTCAATTTTGCGATTATGGGGTCGTAAGCGGTCTTAAAATTTACGAGTCTCTCTGCCTATTAACGACATTATCGTCACCTCTCAATTTGATATAAAATGTCTCGGCAGTTATTCTAGTATTGTATCCTGTTAATCTTACCAATATTTTGGTATGATCAAAAATGTGGTATTTGGTATAAACCACAAATGTGCCCAGTGATATGAAAGATCGACCCATTTTCTAATACCTCTGACAATTAAAGCATTATTAAATTAAGCAGTGTTATTATGAGGGATAAGAAAGTTCTCGAGTTTCTCAACGATACTTTCAGAAAACGCAAATCATCAGGTTTCCCGGTTAGGTGAATTCTGAGAACCATTTCACATAAACAAATTTCTTAAAATGATTCAAAGCAACTTTCGATTAAGTTTGGCTGAAAATAAGAGATATGACTAATTCTTGGTAGCCTATAAACGTATCGAACACACGCATTTAAAGCAACACGGAGTCGATCTACAGATTAAACTTGACCGTTGAGGATTAAAAAGAGCAAAAACATTAATGAGGGATAAACATAAGAATTAATAAATTTATGTTTAGTTTGTGTATTGAAATATCGAGTAGTTTGATTATGAGAAATGGATGGTATTGCCGGTTTTACTCGTTTCAGTAAAATTGGTTAGACATCCCTAGGGAAAATATATATTTTTTAAGGTACAATGTCAGGTATGGGTAGTAAAGAGAAGAAGATTTTTCACAGCTGTTGAGAAGAGCGTAAAATTCATCAAGGTGTTAGGATTTTTTTTTAAATATGAGGCCCTTGAAGCCAAAGGGGTAACAAAATGGAAAAAAAAATCAAGATAACCTTCTAGAACGAATCCTTGATTGTCAAACATCATATGCTATTTTCATCAAAATTTTATTTGACTATTTTCTTATGTTTTGATCTCGTTGAAGAAATCCTGCTAACTGAAATTAACTTTTTGTTTGGAGCCAAAGGGGTATAAGGGCAGCACTTAAATACCTCTTTGCCACCAAGTAATTTACTTATACCCCTTTGCCACCAACCCAAATGTCATTTCCAGTAAGATGTATTTTTTAATCGGGACGAAAAATTAAAAAAAAAAGTGGAATTTAATTTTCATTTGGAAATCAAATCATGTTTAAAAATTTACCATCAAAAGAAAATCATTTAATTTTTCGTGATAACTCTAGTGAACGAAATATTATCATATTTAATATTCTATTTTCTTTTCTAACCCCAATAAATGAATCCTAAATTCCTGATTTCTGGGCATAATTATATGGAGTATGCCACAAATTTTGGGCTAGGCTCAATATGTATTTGTATGAGATGATTGGGTTAACGTTAAAGCGATATTCGTAAATGTACTGTTAAACATCAACTAATGAACGGAAGTCCATTTCCAATGTCAATTTATCAGGAAAAGACGCAGGAAACATCCAATGATCTAAAAATTCATAGAGAAATACCTTTCACGAATTATTCTTATAACTATCCTGATGAAACATTGTTGTTTGAAAAGATTTATTCCAACTGAAAAGACAAGCTTGATCTTTAGACATGAAATCTCTCGATTAACTGTACCAGGGTAAATTTCCCATCATAACAGTTAAAAATGAATATGTTAATAAATTATTTGACCTTCATCTAATTAAATCCCTGTGTTTTCTGAATCATATCAACAAGACAAAATCACCTGAAAATGGAAATTTGTTGCTTGCAAAGGGATATAAGTGCAAAAATTAAAAAATCGTGTGTCGCCTCAAATAACGTCATATAAACGTGGGTTTTCTTAAAAATAATGTCAAATGATTTATTTTTATTTTAGAAGATCAAACTCATTGAAAAAATTCATAAAATATATACAAACAAATATGGAATTTATTGGACATAACGAACTTTAAGTGCTTTTTTCTCGAAATCAGTTTTTATGCACTTATACCCCTTCGGCTCTTAGGGCCTCATTTCGAGAAATAAAAGAAAAGAAGAATGCAGCACATTTTTTAAAAGAAAAAAATATATCAGAGTTTAAAATATTTCACAATTTAAGATAAAAAAAATAATATAACAAATCTTATTTTTAAATATTCAGGATCCATAAGTTCCTTAATTTGTTTCGTAAAAGCAAATTTCAAACAGATAAACCTTAGGTTGCTTCAAAAATTTAACAACAATCATTTGAAGCACGAAAAATTCGCCAAAACGAAAAAAAAACCCAAATTTCTAATCTGCAACTATCGTAGTAAATATTGGAAAAAAGAAAGAACAACTTTTAAGTCTTTCCATTTTCGCTGAAACTATCAAAAATAAACATAATTATTTACATAACTTCGAATAAAAGTGTGGTCTACGAAATAAAAATAAAGAGAAATGAAAAACCAGAAAATATCCGCTTAGAGAAAATTAATGTACTAATGTACGTTTAAAATTATGGATGCCCAAATCGCCAAATTTTTGTGGTTTTAACAAATAGCGGACCAAATACTATATAGATACCTCATTTTTTGGTGTGACACGAGTTGACTTCACTGAGAAGCATTACTCATTTATAATACATTTTATACAAAAACTTTATTAGACGTATTGTTCTACAGCACTTTGAATAACTCGAAGAAATTAAATTATTAAAACTTTGGTTAACCGTTTCTTTTATTAAGAAAGCCAAATTTTGGTTCTTTCGGGCTAAGATTTCTTGACGCTCCTATATGTGTTAGTTAGGACACTAAAATTTTTTGAAATTCTCAATCAATAAGCCCCTCTATATATTTTCACTCGAATTCGGGAGTGTACAGAATCGGATGTTTAAAAATTTATGGTTTCTTATCTTTTCTAAATTTTCTTTTCGTTTGCTCAAGATATCGTATAAGTATATGGAATAAACCATTCCAATTTGATTTCAGATGAAAGAAATATTTCGATATGGGTCCAAAAATCGTTCTGCCTTACCTTATTTTTGGAAAACCGTTTTTAACATTTTTGTGGAACGTTTCTAGGGTTTTCATTTCTACGATAAGAATTGTTCTACTAGACTTGTTGAAGAATGCAATACAATTTCAATTGATTAAAAAGTAACAACAAAATAGTTTAGGATAACATTTTCATGATATTTTCTTGTGCAAACTCACATGTTTTGCTGATCTGGAAAAATAAAACTAAAGTAGAATTTTTTAAGCAAGTTTAATTAAACGCATTATTCATTAGAATGGTTTTTAATATCTTGGATATATGTTTACTCCAGTTTTCCTAAAAATATGTTTATCAGTTCCATAGATCCAAAAAACTGTGCTGTGCAGAAAACAAGTGCAGACTTGTGAATTCAGTTTAAAATTAAGGGGTTTGAGCTCCCTGGTTTCACAAATAAAATTCTACAGAAAGAGTCAAAATTTCTCTTCAACAAAGTAAAAGACGTAAGTTTTTGAAACAACAAACAAAGCAAAACGATTTTTCTGATCGGAAAATTAAATCATAATACATTCTTTACCAAAATTTAAATTAGAAAAAAAATCTATAAAGGGCAGTGTTTCCCTCGGGGCCTGTTCATATATGTTTCTGTCTCCATTCGATAGGTTTCATCATAAACCTTGAATGAAATGAAGGTTCTCATCGTATGTATGAAGCGCAAATATTTACCCAGTCACGTTCTGCTGGTTGCACGGTACAATTCAAGTGTAGGAAGGCGTGTGAGAAACTTCCCAGGGTTCGGTCGTCTAACTGACTGTTAACCATAGACGATAGATATGTAAAGTTTGATCAAATCATGAATTTTGTTAAAATAAAAAAAGTATCTGTCAAGTTAAAAAACACAGATTGGCTAGAAAAATCCACTGGCGGCAATGCCATTTAGGTTTCTCTATCGAGAAAGTTATCCAAAACATTTGCATAAGTTGAAACTTTGTCTCCTTTTGCGCCCCCCCATTACTGTGACCACTAATGGACGTATGGTTTCTATGGAAATGGTTGGCTGAACGAAAGAAACGAAACGTTTTTCCGGGTGAAAAATGTTGTGGGTTGACCGGGCAACTGCTTTAATCCCGAGGTAGACCACAAAGTCCTGACTTATTTATCTCCACCCTCATCCTGATCTGTAGCGAAAATATTGATACTGACAGTTTGTCCCAAAAGAGAATGCGATTCAGGAAGTTGCTTGAGGATGAGGAGTGGAACATTTTTTGCTTTGTGTTGTGCAATTTTGCCATTTTCGTAGCCCCCTGGCAGGTGAAAATGGCCCAAGTTGGGGTGCCGATGTCCATCATCATCCATTGAAGCCATCCCCATGCAAACCTCCAATGAGCCCATAAACGAGCATGGGGCATAAGATAAATACTTGAAAATTCACCGTAATTGACTGTTGATTGATGGTGACTGAGGCAGGAGGGTTCAAACTTTCATCCCCACCATTTCGGAACGCGGAAAACGAGCTCTCCCATCGCGGTTAATGTTTGACATATTTGGTCGAAGAATAATAGCCGATGATTGTGATACCGTCTGCATTTGACTGGCTTTAATAGACGGATAAACGGGAATTAAATGATTGACAAAAACGATACTTGACGGTTGTGACATATGATGCACGTGGTTATTACAGCAAACATTAAATAAATAAACAGGATAGGATGAACCGGGTCAAATGTGACAGCCAATTCAAAATATCCACCAACACCGTAACAGCGATTGTTAAACGTTGAATTTCGATGTCTGATTTCCGTTTTTAAAAATGTTTGAATTCGAGAATATTTTAAAATTTCAAACCCGTCGCCTCACAAAAATCTACATGAGGCTTTGGATTGATCAAACGCCTATGAGCATAGTCTATTTGAGTGACTTGTTTGAAGCCAAACAAGGCTACCTTTTTCGATGTTGTTGTTGAGCAAAGAAAACAGCAAAAAAAAAAACCCAAAACAACATTCGCCGAATGTAGGCAAAGTCGAAACAACAACACCCGGTAGAAAAAATTCTCATTAAAAGTTTAAATAAAAAGGTCCTACACGTTGGCAAACATTTTCACAATCCACACCCGCTCACTTAGCTCGACATTTGGGCGGCGCTCAGCGAGAAAAGTTTGTTTTTCTTCACTTACCTTTATTATGTCCACGCCCTCTTTCAATACGAGAGGGTTAGCTGGAGTTTGCACGGCCCCACAAAATTGGGGTTGAATGAGAATGTGGGAGCATAAGATGAATTCTGTACCACTGTAAACTGAAAGCTTGACGTTTGATATAGAATAATAGACCTACCGAACTTTTTTGAAAGACAGTGTTGCTGCAAGTCATATATTTTTATTTTTTGACATCCTGATAAAACAAAAAAAAAAGATTTATAATCAGCCCAGATATTAACCTATCGCTACTTAGTTCGAAATTAATTATCGCATCTTATCGTAGTCTAATATCTTCGAAATGAGATATCAAAATATCTTCTTTAATTTAAAGTAGTCATCCGTCTCATTTTTGCAGAAGATGTATCGGATATGTTTTAAAATTCTCTTCGTATCTGATTTTAAACGTTAGCATAACAAACTACAATATGTTTGTTCAATTTACCGCTATTTGCATAATTTTTAGTCACAAATTTTGAATTTGTTTGGATTGGATTAATTTCCAATCTCTCGATAACTTCATTTTGTACCAATTTCATAGAATAAACGTCTATAGATTTGTTTTTTTGAGAATTCACGTCAACGCAATTCAAAAAATTGTTTTTCGTTCAGTAGGGGCAAGTGGGGTACTCATGAACACGGGGTATTTCCAAACAAGTGCCATACGCGCTGCTGTGGGTATGAATGAAAACAAAAAGTTCCAAAAGTGGTAGTTTTACATCCAATTCATAGCTATGAGCTGTTTCAGATCTGTTTTCAAATGCTAATGATATCATTTCAGATATTTAAAAAAAATACTACCCCGTTCGACAATGTTCAATGTATTGAATATCTGATCATAGGAAATCCAGCTGGAATGTTGTTATCACCTGTTCTACATCCTGTTTATGATGCTTTGTCTGGATTTTGAAGACATTTTGAAAAATTTTATTTGCACTAATTCACAGATTAGTGTTCATATTTACCCCATAGTTTTCGTCCTATGGGGTAGTTATGCACATGTTCTTATTCATTTCCTAGCAATTTTTTGGCTTTTTGAAGGTCATATGTTTTATTCATTAACTTAAGGGGCCATTCACTAATTACCCAAGCATTTCCAGACCCCTTTCCCATCTCCCATTGTAAGAAATTTCTTACAAAACTACCCCTCTCCCACTCTTCTGTAAGATCTTAACACATTAAGGACCGCGAAGAAATCTTAGCCAGGAAACATCAACACTCGACATTCTATATCACAGAATCCACTGGACCAAATTCAATAAATTCCATATCAAATTTAGGTCCGCAATGTCTTAAATGTAAGGTTTTCAATTTTTGAGAAATTGATTTTTATTTCTATAAATGAGATTTGGATTTAGAAAAAAACCATGCCAGTTCTTCTCAGTCTTTGAAAAAACTTTCGAACACAATTTTATCAAAACTGAAACTAAAATTTCAAAGGTAAATAAAACAGAAGTTTTGAAAGAAAACCTCAATCCGTAATCACAGTTAAGCAAGTCTTAATTTTGTTTAAAAAATTAGTGATAAGAACTTGCTTTTTGTTGATAAAAAAAGGCTTTCAAATGTTTTTTTAGATTAAGCGAGAATCGGTTTACCGGTAATACCAAAACCGAAAACCTGTATCCCAATTCCCAGGAATAGTTCTCTAATACCGAATACAGGTTTAACGTCCTTCCGAAAACCATTTTTTTTTGTATTAATCTTATAAACTAAATAAACTCAACTGTTTAATTTTACTAAAAATAAAATTCACCATTTGTTTACAAAAGTTTTGTTGCTCGAGCTTTTATTCATAACCGCGTGAAATTTAGCTTTATTATGAACTTTAAGTCTCTGTGGTCAACAGTCAAATATAGTAAAAGCTTTGATAAATTTAATAGGTGTCCACAAAGCAAAGATGGAAAAGATAAATTTTCTTGTATATTTGGACAACGTGCTGCTATTCAGAACATTAGAATTACAGCAAATAATCCTTGCTTATGTGTTACATCTGGATAGCAAAGATCTAAAATCTATTTTCTTGCAGTCTTATGTTTACACTTAGATACGTTTTTCAATGTTCATTTGTTCGAATATATATTTTTTTTTAATTTGGTACAAACTGAATATTTTTTAGTTGAAGATTTTCTCTTTCAGTTTGGTGAGGAAAACTTTGAAAATTATTTTGAGAGAATGGAGCTACCAAAGTGAAATTTCGTAGAGGCGATAAAAAAATATATTAGTGTTAATATTTTTCAAAAGAGTCGTCGTATAACTGTTGTTACTTTTCAAAAATTTTATACCAAGTTCGAAATCCGTGTTCATAACTACCCCCTAGACAGTGGGGTAAATATGAACAGACGGGGTAATTATGAACAGACGTCCCAAGGAAAGAGGTTGCGACCAAAAAATAAAAGTTGTTCTACAGAATGATTAAGAGCACGGAAACATTCATTGTTGGCAGCTTTTCAGAATTTATGATAAGTGTTGCGGACGGAATTAACACAGCTTCAAACTGTAAATATATTTTACATGTAATAATCTTAAATTTAGGGGTTTGTTATTTTAATTTCCGGTACTTACAATATCAGTGTTCTAAGGCTATGATCATTTAATATCCGGGCACTTTATTTCGGTGATATCTACGTCAATAGAGCTCGGATTTGCAAAACTTTAGTATCGTTGTGTTGGTTATGAAAAGGACTATCTTGCCTATTTTTGATAGATTTTTAAGCTTACGTTTGTTTGAGATATTCACGACGCAAAAAGACACGATAAAAATAATTTTGCACAAATTTGCTCCTTTTACGCATTTTGCGCCTCGAAAATTCTTCATTGTTGACTTGAAAGCTCATGAACTGTTGATTTTTTGTGATTTTTTTTTGGATCAAATGGTTAATAAGTATAAGGAGCACCTCTAGGATGCTCACGAAATTCAAACCAAGCATCTTAGTGGAACCCTTGATCTTAAATATGGTAAAAAGTCTATGGTTATTGAGGATAACTGAATGCAGACTCCTTAAATAATGCAAAAAATCCATTTCCGGCAGGCGAAAAGTGTTGCCTGACTAGTAGACACCAAGTAAATAACTAATAATGATCAGTTCCAAAGATTGTAATCTGTGCGTCCGGTTTTTACGCAATATGACAGATGTGTTCTGATGGTCAAATAAATTTATGTTAAAACCGGATTTAAGAGATCAAATTCATCGAGATGCCTACTCATGAAAAGGTTCCAACACGATTCCAATTGCTTTTTTCAGGTGAGTTTGTGTAAAACAGCATGATTTTGCAAAGGTTTTGCTTCTGTGGTAGAAAAAAATAAATCAATACATGACTGAAAAAAGTGTGCAAAGATAAAAATGAGATTTTATGTAAAAGTTTGAGTATTTCTTGAAATCATTGATAAATATATTTTTTTATATTTTTACATTAAATGTCATATTAACATCTTCATTTCCTCCATATAAAGTTTTTCGATCAAATGAATAGTTTTTAAAATACACACGTTTGTAACTGCCCGGATACTAAATGATCATAGCCTTAAATTGCTTTCGCGCCCGAACAATAAGTTTGTTTTCGATTGAGTGCGTGTTTGGTAAACTTTAGAGACCTTTTCACTGAGAGTCGTTAGAAGTAGCAAGCCCTCTCTTAGAGAGTCGACAGTTTCGAAATCTGTGTTAGCTGTTCAGTGTTGCTGATGTTAACAATAAGAAATAAACATATGGTGGTGTAAGTGTTGAAAATGAATAAATTTTGTTCATAATTACCCCATCTAGCCCTATATGGTGGATTGCCGGTTTAAAAAAATACAATCACAACTCAGACTCTATTCCAATAATGAACCTCCCATTCTCATCCCTCTCCGATCAAGGACAAAGAAGGATTAAAAAACATCGACCAAACGGCAGACGGCCAATGCAGTGCGTTTTTTGATTGTCGGCGGTGGCAGAAAAACTATGGCAATAAAACTTTGTTGACTAACCGACTCAAATACAGCACTGGGTAAGATATCGGACAAGCGACCCGAGATGAAATGTTGCAGTAAGTTCGATTCTCACTACTTATTTTGGAAAAAAATTGTCCAATAGGCTGAAAAACCCATAAAATATTTTTTCTTGTTCCACTCGAATGTAGTGATAATTTATCATTTTCTTGAGAGTTCGAGTCTTTATGTCAGTAGTGTACACTTTTCAGCGTATTTCAGGCACAGAGATTTGCAAAATAGGCATTGGATTTTTGCAGCCTTTTCTATGGGTGTAGGAATGATTTAATATAGTGAAATTGCGAATTGCAATACATTGCTGAATTTGTTGGATTTTGTGCACAAATAAGCCCATCAATCAATGCTTGGAAAAAAATTTATATATAGACATTCACTCACTCTCGAGTTTTCCAGGGTTTTCAAGATAATTTCAACATGTTTGCAAAGTTTACCAGAGGAAGATTTTCGGCTTTTTCAGTCTGTTCACGGATCCAAAGCACCTTCTTTTTTTATTCCGACGTTTTGTTCTTTATTTGAACTTTTTCACAGGAATCTACAACAAACATATAGTGAAACTAATTGACAACACAAAAAGAATTGTGTTTCTTTGTCTGGAGGATTATTGGAAACTAAGTTGCATGCACTTTTTACCAACAAAACGCTAAAAATATTAAAAAGAAACACTTAGATAAAAAGGAATCTTTATAAAAAAGTATAATAAATATTTTTAAAAATATGGAAATATACTGTCTACCAAGAACTCCAAACACGAAAAACAAAACTTCGAAAAAAAAAACAAAAAACACTCCAATCACTAGTTTGCAGCACTACCAAGTGATGTTGTTGATGTGTCGATTTTGTTCTCTTTCGGTGTGATGATCTTCGGTCTATTTCCTTTTTTAAAAGTGTTGATGATTTCGGAATATGTGTCACCATCGGATCTCTTGTTCACTGTGTCATCTGTATTAACAATGTGACAAACTTAGCCGCCGACCGTGGCATAGAAGATAGTGTTGGGGGCCGTACCTTTTCCTTCGGAGTGGTTCTGTTGTGTGGTTTCCCGACGGCTCGCCAACACCGCCAAAACTCAACCGAAATCACTGCTGTGCGGCTAAGTTTAACTGCTGTGGCTTATCACATGCAAAATTCCACTGCAGTTTATCGGAATAAACGTTTTAAAAAACACGCAACTTCTTCATAAAAACCACGCACAATTTATTGACTACAATTTAATAAACCGAAATTCTACTTAAAATTACAAAACGGAACATTTATTAGACTTAGGCTATATTTCAACTTAAAGTTAATTTACGAGTAAGTATATGAATCGCGATTATCCGGAGTGGTTGGCAGGCTCAATTCGACTGGTGCGAGTTTCGAGTTTTGCCATCTGCCTCCGAAGATTGAAGATGCGATGTTTTTCCGATGGGCCGATGGGTGATACGCTCTCTCCCAATCTCCGTTCTAGTCACCAAAAACAATAACCGGTGGGTGATGATCGCTGCACAATACCGGCTGATGATTGCCGATGATTGCTGATGATCGTCTTCGGGTACCTTTTTGCTCGTCGTGTGGGCCGTGCTGGGATGGAAATCACCGTCTGTTGTTTGGTCATTCGGTCTGATCGTTGGGTGTTCGGCGAGTCGTAGGTAAAACCACCAGCTGGAGAAACCGAAGATGGGACACCAACTGTTGAAGTTGTTTTCGATTGTGGGTTGCCGGCTATCAGTGGTGTATCAAGGGGCTATTGCGGTCATAGACATCCTCACCCACCCAGAAATATCCAGGATTTCTGAAATAATACAAAAAAAACTCCTCTTCGAAGAACGTGGGGATTTGGAAATGGGAAGGATTCAGAGCTCAATTGTTGGTGGGTTTTAGGTCTCGATAGGTTTTATGGGAAGAATGCAAAGTTTTTCTACTGGGCGATCGATGCATCCTTGCGCAGTTTTCAATTTAACTACTCGTACCACTCCGTCGCTGCCAGGGTAAGTCTGTTGTACACGAGCCATTTTCCAACGTAGGGGTGGGAGGTTCTCGTCCTTCAGGACAACAAGCATGCCTTCGTTGATACCAACTGGGGACTTCCACCGCTTGGTCCTTGCTTGCAGCTGACACAAATACTCCCTTCGCCATCGCTTCCAAAATTGTTGGAATCGCTTTTGAACCTGCTGACATTTACTCAGTCGATTAAAAGGTACATCGAGGACATTTTCATCCGGAACTTCTTGCAGGGAGCTACCGATGAGAAAATGAGCAGGTGTTAGGGGGTCCAAGTCGTTAGGGTCGTCTGAACAGGGTGTCAATGGTCGGGAGTTTAGACACGCTTCCACCTGGACTAATAGCGTGTTGAAATCCTCTGGTGATACCGGTTCTTCTCCTAAAACTCTAAGCAGATGATTCTTGGCTGATCGTACGGCAGCTTCCCAGAGACCACCGAAATGGGGAGCGCTCGGCGGACTAAAGCTCCACTGTATTCCGGAATTCGCACACTCCTTTGCTACTTGGTCACGATGAGAACGATCCCTTAGAAGCTCTAAAAGTTCTCTCATTTTGTTACGGGCACCAACGAAATTCGTACCGTTATCAGATAGGATTTCCGCACATTTTCCTCTGCGAGCTACGAACCTACGCAACGCTTGGATGAAGCGGTCAGTGGTCAAATCTGAAACCAGTTCCAGATGAACAGCCTTTGTGCACAGACAGACAAAAATACAAACGTAGGCCTTGACTGCCGGGCGACGGGGAACGGGTCTGACATAAACGGGGCCGAAATAATCCACACCGCTTCGTCGAAAGGCTGGGGCGATGGTCACCCTGGAAGCCGGTAAATCGCCCATGAACTGCTGGACTGGAGATGGCTTGGCTCTATAACATCTCAAACAACGATGAACTACATTCCTTACGGTTTCTCTCCCTCCGAAAATCCAGTAACGCTGTCTCAAGACACTTAACAAAAGCTGTGGGCCTGCGTGTAGCAGCTTCTCGTGGTGATACCTAATGAGCAACGTCGAAAAGAGGTGCCTAGCGGGCAGTGCAACGGGATACTTTGCATCATGAGGCTCATCAGAATTCCTCAGTCTACCGCCAAGTCGAATTACTCCTTCAGAGGACAAGAAAGGGTTATACCAACGCATCGGCGAACTCCTAGACACCGATTTTCCTTCTGCCAAAACCTTCCATTCATCCGCAAATGCAATCCTTTGGATTTGAGAGATAAGATCGTATTCCGCATGATTCAATTCCGACACCGAGAGATAACTTCGATTTGGTTCTGCTTCTGGGTTTCTTAGTCTGCTTAAAAGAAAGGTTTTCAGGCGTAGCCAATATGCAGTTTTACGAATGAGGTCAATATAAGACGAAAACTTAGAAATATAAGAATTGACAAACTCCTCCGTTTCAGAGGCAACCACGACAACAGTAGTTCGACGCAATTCCTCGTCTCCTTCTTCTCGAGCACAAAACGCTGGTGCTTGTGGCCAACTCTCCTCTGATTCTTGCAACCAGGCCGGCCCTTTCCACCAAAACTGGTTTTCCACGATATTCGCTGGTGAAACTCCTCTCGAAATCAAGTCCGCCGGGTTCTGAATACCTGGTACATGACGCCATTTGCATCCCTCAGAGATGGATTGAATTTTAGACACCCTATTTGCCACATACGTCGTCCACACAGTCGGAATCGCTTGCAACCACCGCAAAACGCACGTCGAATCGGTCCAGAAAAACGCCTTAGCCGAAATTTTCAAGGAATCCTTCACCTTTTCGAATTGTTCTGCAATCAATAATGCTCCAGAGAGTTCGAGACGTGCTATCGATTGACATTTTAATGGGGCCACCTTAGATTTCGACGAAACTAATCTAGTCCAAACTATACCATGCGAGTCTCTGCTACGAAGATAGATACAACCGCCAAACGCCTTCTCAGAAGCATCCGAGAAACAATGAAGTTCCAGCTCTATCGGGTTGGGGATAATAACACAGCGATCGATTCTAATGGTGTTCAGCCAGTACAACTCCTCGTGAAATTTTCGCCAACGCTCACCCACCGTGGAAGGTAGTTGCTCGTCCCAATCAAGCCTATTGCCGTCCGAATTTTGAAGAATCCACAACTGCTGCATGTAAATCTTCGCCATGGTTATAGTGGCTCCAATCAGCCCTAAGGGGTCGAATAACATGGCGATAACAGAGAGTACGTTGCGTTTCGTCAACTTGAGGTCTTCGAATTTTGGTAAATTAAATTGGAACATGAATGTATCCGAACCGGGCAACCAAGTCAGTCCTAACGTTTTGACAGAGGGATCTGGGTCCAAATCTACGAACCCAGGAATCGCTAAATTGTCTTGCGGAATACCCTGTAGAACCTCCGACCGATTACAGGCAAACTTGCGTAGTCGAAAACCTCCGCTTTCCGTGATCTGCTCCAACTGCTTCCTAAGCTCAACTGCTTCTTCGAGGATGTTCACTCCGGTAATGACGTCGTCCATGTAGGTGTCATCTGCCATCGCTTGCGCCGCCAAGGGAAAACGAGATGCCTCATCTGACGTCAGTTGTTGCAAAGTACGGGTAGCCAAAAACGGAGCAGGCTTCGTTCCGTAGGTCACCGTGTTCAGCTCGTAAACACCTACTTCCTCGTTCGGATTGTTGCGCCATAACACACACTGGAGAGGTCTGTCTTCGGGTTGAATCTCAATTTGGCGAAACATCTTGTCAACGTCTGCCACCAGCATAATCGCCTTCGTCCGACACCGCATCATGATGGACCTGAGGTCATCTTGTACAACCGGCCCGGTCATCAAGACGTCGTTGAGCGATACTCCCGAAGATGTCTTGCAAGAGGCATCGAAGACTACGCGCACCTTGGTAGTCGTACTCGCCTCCTTTATTACCGGATGATGTGGCAGAAAACACCTTCTGAAATTGCCAATATCCTCCGCCGGAACCTTTCGCATGTGCCCAAGTTGATGATACTCCTCCATAAATTCCATGTACTGGCGCTTCAGTTCTGTATCCCTGGCAAATCGACGTTCTGTACCCAAGAGCCGCCGATAAGCGATGTCTCTGGAGTCACCGAGCCTTGACACTGCAACCTTTTTCGTAGGCAGAGCAACACTGTATCGCCCGCTTGAACTCCGCTGAACCGTCTGCTCAAAAATCTCCTCACATAGACTCTCCTCCGGGGAATAGTTCCTCTTTGATCCAATCTCTTCGGATTCCCAAAACCGTGACACCAGCATATCAAGTGTCTCGTTCGCCGAGACGTTGCAGCTGACTCTTAGCGAGCTATCCGGTTGAGAAACACCTCCACATACGATCCATCCGAAGACTGATTCATTGAGTGCTGGCAAATTTGCTCCAAGCGATATTCTTCGACCAGTTTCGAAGAACTCGAAGAAGCACTCAATTCCCAAGACGAGGTCCACGCTGTTGGACTGGAAAAAGGCAGGATCAGCTAGCGAAATTCCCTTAGGAATATTCCATCCCCCAGTGTTGACATCTGCTGTCGGAAGAGTTGCCGTAACCTTGTGTAAAACCAAGAAACTAAGTTCACGAGCATATTCAGATGTACGAGACTTCACCACAGCGCTGACCTTCTGCTTCACCTTCGTTGCAACTTGCCCAATGCCGAGAATCGAAACATCCACCTTGTTTCGAGAAACCGTTATCCGTTGACTAAGCCGTTGAGTCATAAAATTACTCTCAGATCCGGAATCTAACAGCGCCCTTGCCGGAAGCTGATTACCCATATCGTCTTCAATAATGACCACCGCTGTCGCTAGTAGAACTCGAGAACGGAATTGCGAAGCTGAATTCACCGATGAACCAATAGGAGCTGCCATGTTCGCCACACGTGTCGATGATTCTGCTTCCTGATCGTCGGAGAGAGAATCATTCCTCGATGCGTTTGCTGAAACCTGACCATTACTGTTGTTTTCAGAGCGGAAGCACACCAGCGAATGATGACGACCACTACACTGCTTGCAGGAGAATTTTGATGGACAATTCCTAGCCTGATGTCCCGTTCTTAGGCAATTTCGGCACAACCCATGTGTTCGAAGTAGATTCACCCTTTCCGAAACAGTGGAGCGCTTGAATTTTGGGCATTGATGAACACCATGCTGTTCCCGTTTGCAAACGATGCATGTCCCTGGTTTCTGCTGCTGCTGATACTGCTGCTGCTGCTGATACTGCTGCTGCTGCTGCTGCTGCTGCTGCTGCTGTGAAGCATTGTGGCTGACCCGAACGTATGGTTTCTGCTTCTGCCCTGCTGTCTGCTGATAACCACCTTTCAATTCCAATGCCTTGGATGGAAGCGCCTCTAGAACCGCAATTCGCCGTCTTATGAACTCCGTCAAATCCTCAAGAGTATCTGCCTCCTTGTTAGCAGATAACTCCTCCCACCCCCTACGCGTAACAGGATCCAACCGTGTTGAGAGAAGATGGACCAAGAGAAGCTCCTTGTAGTTCTCGGGCTGCACAACCTGATCGAGGATTTGAACATTCTTCTCGAAACCTTCCAGTAAAGCGTGCAGATCAGGTATTGACTCCTTGACAAGATGCGGAAGGGAAAACAATGCTTGTATCTGACGTTTCTTAAGCTGCTTGCTATTATTGTAGCGTTTTAAAAGAATATTCCATGCTATCGTGTAATTTGCCTGGGTTATTTGAAGCGAGTCTATCAGGGTTTTTGGCTCCCCTTCAAGACACCCCTTTAAGTAGTGAAATTTCTCTACTTCACAAAGGTCTGGCTTGCAATGGATTAACGAGGTAAACAGATCTCGAAATCCAAGCCAATCTTCGATGTCCCCATTAAAAGTTTGCAATTTTATCTGAGGCAACCGCACATGATCCATCCCACTATGGCCTGACGACTCGTTCAATCGAGCAGAGTGATTGATCGAATCCGGCACCGCAAATTCTCTTGCCCGATCAACCAAAAATGCCTTGCAGAAGTAATACTGGTTGCTTAAGTCTTGCCGTTCCTTGTCAAATAAATCATCGGTCTCCTTAAAGTCATCGTGCGCTTTGATCTGAATTAAAGTGTCGCAAAAGTTTTCCCACAGGTCATCAATTTTACCCAATCGAACCTCAATTTGACCCTGAGTTGAATCCTCCCTGTACCCGTCGACAAACATCCAAATGTCGGAAAAGCTGGTTTGAATTTCCTTCAATTTCACCCGTAAAACCTTCAGCGACGGCGGGGCCTTCTCAGCTGCAGTTGACTTCGGCATTATGATGACGTCAGAACCGGAAAGGATGAAATGTGGGTGTAGATTTCCAAAAAGTGTCCAAAATTCGGCTGAACATATACTGTCCAGCAAATTACCTTAGAAACCCTTTCGTTGTACCAATGGTAATTTGTGGACCGTCACCCAGAAACCGAATATGCTCACCAGCACAAACGCTCGAAGAATTAATCAACAGGCACACGAAGAGGAGAAGGATGAGGTGTAGTATTCCAAAAAATTGCAACGGCTGAACATATACTGTTCACTTTACCTATGAACCCTGTAATGGCGCCGAATCCAAACCAAACGACCAGCGAAATCCAAAGAAGATGACTTGCTCTAACGAGCAGTTCCAAAATTGTTCTGATCACGAACAGTTGTTGCTCATGGATGTTGTAGCACGTTAATTGAAGAGGATAATTTTTATTTAAAACAGTGTATTATCAAACCCTAGCTAATGTGGACATATACTGTTCAATTAATCTCACCCGAGAGAACTTTTTGTTGCGCTGCCTCTTCCTTCGTGCGATGCTGTTGAAAATGGCGACCTTCGCCCGACACTCTGCGTAGACCTTCGCCGGTATGAACGCAGCAGCGCCCTTGCTAGTACGGTTCAAGTAGCACCCACACCGAGACCTCCTCAATGTGACCCAGTGCCACTTCCGGACCAAGATCGGATAAACAGCTTTCCTGCGGTGAGTTGTAGGAACGCAGCAGCACCCTTGCCACTAACGATGATCACCTACGAGCAGCACCCACACCGAGACCTCCTCGATGCGGCCCAGTGCCACTACCGGACCAGGACCGGATGAGTCTGCGACGGTTAGTTGAAGCGCAGCAGCTCCCTTGCCACTACGATACCGAATCCGAGTCGCACCCACGCCGAAACCTTCTCGATGCGGCCCTGAGCTCCGAACCAAAACGGTACGAGATGGTTTTCGAAGAAACGCAGCAGCTCCCTTGCCACAACGTTGATCGAATCCAGCTATCACTTGCCAGACACCTACTCGCTACGCTAATGCTGATCACCGATCGAAGTAACACGAACACCGAGGCCTTCTCAATGCGACTCCGTGCCACTTCTGAACCGAAATGCGATCACCGTCTTCTCTGCGATGATAGCGCGCAGCAGCTCCTTAGCCACCACGAACCCGAATCCTAGGCGCCTCCACACCGAAAACCTCCTCGATGCGGCCCTGTTACCTTCCACCAGAACGCGATGAACACCTTGTCACCACCGACAACCAAAGGATGATGGTTGCAGTCAAATTGGCCCTTCCAGAGCGATCCAATATCGCCCAGTGTGAACCGACTCCAAGCGGTTCCGTAAATCGTCACGACACTCCGGATAATGATGTCACAGTAGAGATCGAAGAGGTGTGTTAATATCATGCAATCCTAAAACGGCTGAACATATACTGCACTTATGTATAATTACCTGAGAAAACAGGAATCTCCGCACGTGCAGTAATGTTGCGCATGCAACCGTAGGATGAGTTGCCTAATCACCGTTGATCCTCGATTATTCCTCCAGGCCTCCGAAAAACATGCAAAAATTCGGCAGGTGTTTAGCATGCAACACCCAAGCCAAGCCGATCAGTTGCAATGGCGCGCTGATGATGCAGAACAATGCACCTTTGTTGGAAAGGTGCACAATAGTGAATTGTTCACTGCTGTGATGATGGCGTTTTCCTCGATCCCAATGGCGCCTTCCACGATCCCAAATGGCGCCAAAACCTTAATCGTGCGTTACCGATGCGTGTTCCGGGTTTCCGGTTGCTCCCATCCGGTTCGAAGGACCACAATGTTGGGGGCCGTACCTTTTCCTTCGGAGTGGTTCTGTTGTGTGGTTTCCCGACGGCTCGCCAACACCGCCAAAACTCAACCGAAATCACTGCTGTGCGGCTAAGTTTAACTGCTGTGGCTTATCACATGCAAAATTCCACTGCAGTTTATCGGAATAAACGTTTTAAAAAACACGCAACTTCTTCATAAAAACCACGCACAATTTATTGACTACAATTTAATAAACCGAAATTCTACTTAAAATTACAAAACGGAACATTTATTAGACTTAGGCTATATTTCAACTTAAAGTTAATTTACGAGTAAGTATATGAATCGCGATTATCCGGAGTGGTTGGCAGGCTCAATTCGACTGGTGCGAGTTTCGAGTTTTGCCATCTGCCTCCGAAGATTGAAGATGCGATGTTTTTCCGATGGGCCGATGGGTGATACGCTCTCTCCCAATCTCCGTTCTAGTCACCAAAAACAATAACCGGTGGGTGATGATCGCTGCACAATACCGGCTGATGATTGCCGATGATTGCTGATGATCGTCTTCGGGTACCTTTTTGCTCGTCGTGTGGGCCGTGCTGGGATGGAAATCACCGTCTGTTGTTTGGTCATTCGGTCTGATCGTTGGGTGTTCGGCGAGTCGTAGGTAAAACCACCAGCTGGAGAAACCGAAGATGGGACACCAACTGTTGAAGTTGTTTTCGATTGTGGGTTGCCGGCTATCAGTGGTGTATCAAGGGGCTATTGCGGTCATAGACAGATAGCGTTCAAGTCTTCTAAGCCAGTGGTCATGAGATCAAGTCTTGGTCACGGCAAACATAGTACCCTTTCTGTGGGTTGGTGGTGTTAGCATAAGGAAAATGCTAGCCATTATATCCTTGAAAGATGTACCCTTAGTCTTAAGTAGAATTAAGATCTCTTTAAAGAAGCATGAAGTTTCACTGAGCTCCTATATGTGTGTGTTCATAGGTTCAACTTAAAATGTGGGTAGCGCTGACCCTTGAAATTTGGTCAAGTTAACGAGGATTTTTAAGTGTTAGAATGCGTTATGATTGTAGATGAACTATTGGTAAAAAAAACTTCCAATTTTCTTTCACAGCATTTTTACTTCTTTTATCTGAAAAATAAAATCCGTTACTACTCAAAAATATGTTGAATTAGAATACCAAACTTAATTATGTAAAATATAACTTGAGCCAATGGCCGTAGGAACTCAGGGATTTGGGGGGTTAAACCCCCTCCATGAGAGTTCAAGCAAGGCAAGCGAAATATTCTACTTTACACTAAAAATTATAAATTCTATATCAAATTTAGATTATAAATTATTTAGGAATAAAAATTTCGACTTAGAACTGATGCCATAACTTCGAAAACTAATCCCAGATTCAAAGTTTTGACACAGTTTTTCAAAAATTTCTCACTGGTTGGTTGAAATTTATTTCTGAACATTGAATTTAAAAGGAGCTTTTAATCATTTCGGTTGTTCTGGTTACATATTATTAGAATAAAAATTTCATTTTTTTAATATCCAGAATTTTGTATCCCGTAAAGAATTCATGATTTTTAGTTCAAATTATAATTAGAAATATGAAATAAACAGCTGTTTGGAAATCCTGGCTCAAATTTGGGTTTGCAATTCATTCAAAACAAAAAAAATCATTTTCGAAACTCATATGCTTTTAATGTTATGATAATACATTTCCGAATAAACAATTTAAAAACCATCTTGAATTTTCGTTTGATATTCAGATTCGAAGTTCTTAAATTTATTTCCCATGCAGAATTCAAACATAACAAAGCATAAAAATGGCAATCCAGAATTGAAAACTCAAGATCAGGTTAATTATTCGAAACTCATTATTTTAATTCAGTTTCACAGATTGAGTTTACAATGAATAATTGAAAAATTAAATGAAATCAGATTGAAACCTAAAGAATCAGAATTTTTATTGAAGCTCCTGGGAATTCAATTCCTTGGCTCATATTTCAAATTCTGATGTTGAATCAAGATTCAGAAATCGTTTTTTTTTTGGGAATTCAGAAATCTCGTTGAAATCCGGAAACAGATTCAAAATTCGAATTTTGCATTTAAATATTATTAGATTCATCTCGTAGAAGAGTTGTACGTCAAAAATATCAAGGTGAATGTGTAGTCGCAACAGGTTGCTGACTGAATTTTGAAATTTACAATATTTGATCAATTTCAGTTGTGTACAAAAACTCAGCTGAAAATCAAAAATATTAAAAGAAAATTGTGAATATTTTAAAAATTTTGTTCAGTGAAATTTACTGATTTTTGTTTTTTTTAATCCATCCACTGGATTGATTAAATTGATTTTTGAATAAAATATTTGATGTTAAAGAAACATGTAATCGTTACGCTTAAAAACGGCTCTTAATTTAATATTTTCTTGGTGTATTTTTTAAAATTATTTGCATATTATACAGGGTTTTCAAGGGCCATTTTGCAAACAAAAATCACACATTTGGATCAAGTTTGTAAGGATCACATTTTTACCGCTAAATTTGAATCTCTTACTTTTACTTTTGAAAATTTGAATCATTTCCATTGAGAGTTGAAATTTTTGAGTCTGAACAAAAGTTTCGCAGATCCAGCTTATTTTATATGAGCATGGAACAATTTCTAACTCAAACCAAACCAATCAAATCCACCAGAATCTTGACTAAATTCAAAGATTTTATCATCGATGGAACTAAGTTCCCTATTTTGTTACTATAAGCTTCATTTCTCAAATTTAGCTTACAATTTTAATATTTTTAGGACATATTTTCAAAAGTTCCAATTCAATACAAAACAAAAAACACCAACAAAATGTTGAAGAATTTTGAAATGAATAATAAAAAAGTAGGTAAGTAGGGGAGAGTGGGGTATCGTGGGCCATGGGGAAACCTGAGCCACTTTTAATATTTCAGATGTTTGTTGAGATAAAAATCTCAAACCAACTGTCATCGTAGTCGCTTTGCGTGATCGTATATTCCTATATGATGGTGACTGAAATACGCATCATATGTTTTTTTTTATTTTTAAGCTATAAAAAGTTAGAAAAATTCACTTACATATTTAAAAAAACACCCACTAATTTCATCGATGGGGAACCTAAAGTGCATAACAAAAATATGCTTATACGCTAATGATCTTAGCTTTGTCATGATCTTTCACGTGGAAAAGGAATTTCAATTAGTCACACAAACGCAACCAATTTGCAAATCATAGCTTGTGGGGAATCGTGGGCCACACATCTTGAATCACCTTTATTTTTATGTTTTTACACACATTCAGAACTCAAAATACGTTTTAACCTATCTGTAAAGTTTTCTTATGCCAAATGAAAAGTTATGAAAAATATTTTGTCCATCCTTTAAAAGAAATTTTGCCAAAACGTTCGCGAGCCAGGTTTTGGAATCAATTCGATCATACACAGCTCTTTTTATATTTCATCATCTGAAATTGCTTTAAAATAATGAAATGAATTAGGAAATCACAGTTTTGGGCCATCTCATAAACTTTGCATGTTATTTGGTCAATTTGGATTTGGTGGCCCACGATTCCCCACCATTTTTCAAACCCAAAAAATAATGCTTTTTTTTAAACAATCAGAATTTAGGGAAAATAACTTATTGAAAGTTTTAAAAAAATACTTTATGATACCTTGAAAATTAAGAAAACCATAATATTTTTTATTTTCATTTTATCTTTTATTATAAAGAAGTTATGGAACAACGAAAAAAAAGTGGCTCATGATTCCCCACTCTCCCATACTATTTTTTTTAAACTTTTTTTTTTATTCGTGCTTTGTTTGAGTGAAAATATGATAGATAAAAATCAGTTCCAATGTTTCATGTCTCAATTAAGATTTTTGTTAAATATCTGAAATATGTGAAAATAATATTTTTTTATTATTTTTCCCTTCATGTATTCATCATTGCGCACTATTGAGAATTTTTTTGAGCAACAAATAAAAATCATTAAATGAAGGGTTTGAAATCAAAATTATTTCGAAATGACTTTATGGTCAACATGAAAAAGACCATGAAAGAAACATGAAAAGGGCCATAAATTAGAAGATTCGATTCGGTGCGTTCTGGCTTTCGCAACCAAACTGCCTTGTCCTCGCCCTAAAGCTGGTACGTGAATTCAACACGCATGGTAAGCTGGTGTTCAAAATGTAATTCGAATTTTTATGACGCTACATTAGTTTTATTTTATTTCCTTCCGATATCCACATCGTCCTGGACGAACGTCGACAGCTTGACGTTGTTGGGCCTTTTTGGAACCAGCCAAGAAACACAGGAAGGTGGAACCAATCAAAGTCGCATTCCGATTCGCAGTCATCATCTGTATGTGTAGGTATTTCGTTCGCCAGGACGGCAACCCAGCTAAGAAAAGCTCGTAAAAAGTGTATTTGAGGAAAAAAAAAATGCTGCGAAAGCCGTTCGAAACCGTTGTTGTTGGTGTTCCTGGACAGCCATCAAATGTCGATTGTTGTTGATTTTCGAAATCGATTGCCATTGGCAGTATCCCCCCATATCTGACTGTCAGTCATCATGGTTCCTCCTCTCGGATGATTCTTGCTTACGATTCTGGATTCTGGAACGAACAAACTAACACAAACGGTGTGGGTTTGCAGGTCAATCTCCCTGCTGTTGGTCATACAGAGTGACAGTCAATGGACGAAATCATCTCGTAAAACATTGGATTTTATGTTCTGGAGCTACCGTTTGCTATTTGTGTATTCCTGGACCGTTTATGCTTTTGGATGTGTAGATAATCCTGTGGCGGTGTTTTGATGTTTGCAGTTTGAATCTTGAACAGTGACGCAAGAGGTGAATACGTATTTACAGTACCGTTCATAATTCTATAGAAATTGAAAGCACGCGCACTGTCACTTCGACTTTGAACTTCCATAACTTTTTACTCTGATGATATTTTTTTTGATCAAAATGTTTGCGTTAGATAGATCAACTATCACACTATTATATCATCAAATTTTTGCTTTCTGGGGTTTGTGTGGCCTGAGAAACAGAAATTCTTCGAAAATTGGACTTTTCGCATTTCTAGATCCATGCCTCAAATATTGCATCTCGCATAACTTTTGATCTCATCGATAGAATTTTTCGAAAACTTAAGACATGTTAGTTTCATATTTCAACAATCATTGTGCAAAGTTTCAATAAAAAATGTAGCGTAATTTCAGAGATATTGCAGTTTGAATTACTAAAGTCCAAAAAGTCCGATTTTCGTAGAATTTCTGTTTCTCAGGCCACACAAATTTCAGAAAGCTAAAATTTGGTAATATAATAGTGTGATAGTTGATCTATCCAACGCAAGAATTTTGATAAAAAAATATCATTAGAGTAAAAAGTTATGGAAGTTTAAAGTCGTGGTGACAGTGCGCGTGCTTGCAATTTCTATACAATTATGAACGGTACTGTAGATGAAATTTTGTTCTTACGCTAAGAATCATCGACAGTATTTCTCCAGGTATTTATTGGACCGCGTATTGAACCATACTTATGACACATTGCCATTTCGCTTGTTGAGCTATTACGCGATATTACATTTCGCGTTTTGTTGTGTAACCTCCTACTCGGTTACAACCTGCATTTTATGATTTTCGGTGGCAGTTTTGCCCGGACATAAATAAAATGTAGGTAAATGTAAATACTTACGCAATAAAAAAACTATTATTATATACATTAAATATTAATAAATTCATTGTGGGCTGTTAGTTCTCTCGAGCTGTGGTTCTCTCGACAAACCATCCTACAGCCGCCGGTAGTATTCCGAGGCCACATCTACCACCACCACAGTAGCTCACTTTGCGAGATTATTCGAAACCAATGGTTCTTCCGCAATTCTACTCCCGAGGTTATCATCACAGATAATGGCTCATGCTTTTTATCTAAAGAATTCAAATCGTTATTAGATCGCACTAATATCAGCACTGTGCCAATAACAAAAGTGCTAAGTGCGTCCCAAGAGGGTCGAACCGCCGTCCGTTAACATACGGCGCAGGACACGGCCGTCCGTCAACATACGGCTTCCCGGATACGCCGTTCGTTACCATACGGCAAACGACTTTACCTGACCGTACAACCACACACGGTGCAGAAAAGAATAGAGAACTGTGGTTCTCTCGACAAACCATCCTACAGCCGCCGGTAGTATTCCGAGGCCACATCTACCACCACTTTGGGGCCTGAGGCAGGCCAGAACCTGCGCGACGCACCAGGGCGTCCGCAACTACGGGAAATTACCGGCCAACCCGGCCGACGGAGTCCACGTGGTACCACGGCAGCGAGTTCCAGCATCGAGGTGTCCGGCAGCATCGACGGGTACCCGCACCAGCAGCAACGAGCAAGCAGTGAGTTAAAAAGGTTTTTTTTAATAAAGTCTAGATTCTTCCTTTTAATAACTAAAGTTCAAAATTAGTTTTCAATATACGTTCCTTTACTTGCCCTTAAAATTTAAATTTCACTTTTATTGCGTGCACCGAAAGGATCAAAATACGGGTTGATAACTGGGTGGGAGGAATCAAGGTCGAACAGGTGAGTAAGTGTTTCCTAGCTACGACGAGCCGACCCTGAGATTGGCTGGAGTCCTGAGCTAGTCGAAGGCCTAGTTTCAGTTGAACTGAATGCTTGTCAACATGGCCGGATTTAGGGGGGGGGCAATGTAGGCAATTGCACCGAGATTCAGGGTGGCCCCTCGAAGAGGAAAAAAAATTAAAAGCTTCGCTCAAAACAATTAATAAAACCATATCTAAAAATTCAAAGTATATACAAACTGAAACTAAAGCATGGATCACTACAAATCTGGACGCGTTAAAACGGGTCCATCGCGGAGTTATTTAAACGAAATAAAAATGTTTTGTAATCAAAATGTAGGGTTTTTATTGTATTTCAAAGGAAAATTAAGAAAAAAAATATTTCGATATTTTTTTGATGAAATTTCGAACTTTTCGTCTAGAACCACTCATCGAAGTTTGAACACCCTATTCATTGACCTTAGCGGCCATTTTGTTCCACAATCTCTTCATCTCTGTTGCTTCCCGAGTCGTCTACCATTCTTCTTCATCTTCTGCTTGAAAATCGCCTAAAATTTTTCGATAGGACGGAATTGAGGGCAGTTAGGTGGGTTGATGTCTTTTTCGACAAAATCCATCCGTTGGCCCAATATCACTGTAGTACCTCCTAGCTGCAGTGGCAGCATGCCAAATCTGGCGAAAACTTTACTGGTCTACGAAAAAAAAACGTTTTTTAAGGCACTCCTCCTTGAACATTTCAAAGTCCATGGTCTTGGTTTTCACAAAAACCGAGGTTTTTCGTCCGCAACTGCAAATATCTTGCCAGATCAAACACTTTCTTGCCAACTTATCGGCAAAAACGAATTTGAACTTGGCGGGGACATCACCCTGACCAGTTCAGTGCACCACTGCAGTGGCTCAATAAAATTTTTGCCCAGGAAGCTGCCCAAAATCCATCTTCACGTACGTTTCGTCATCCATGAGGATGCATCCGTCGTAATTCGTTAGAATCTTGTTGTATAACTTCCGGGCACGTCCTTTGGCTACTAAATTCTGCTTTAATACCCGGTTTTATTGCTTACTGGCCCGATAGGATCGTATTACTTCGCGCAGACTAATCCTTCTGACGGTGTACCGGTTGACGTTGAATTTCTTGGCGATGTCGTAGTCCGACTACCCTGTGTTTGCCTTGATCGTTCTCAACACCTTCAAATGCAGTTTCTGATTCTTAGGTCCACTATAACGCTTGGTATGAACCTGCCGATCGATAGTATGAATATCACGGAAACGTTAGAGAACGCTACACACGGTTGATTTGAGCATTTTTAACGATTTCGTGATTTTTTTTTAACCCGACTATGTCGGTTTTTAACGTAGGTGTTCAAAATTTTTTTTCGTCTCGCGACTTCCATCACGTGTAACTTTTTTTGAACAAAACGAATCGTAATGGAATTTTCAGCACTGATAGAGGAAACATTTCCGAACAAAGTACTGTCAAAACCTTCCAGATCCAACAACTAGGAGCGCAATGGTATAATAAACAGTGCGTCCAGATTCATGGTGATCCATGCTTTAGGACGGGGGGACCTCTTTAGTAGAAAATAGAATTCATAATTCAGTTATGTATAGGTACTCGAAAAATTTGCTCCAAGGATCCACTATATGATATAACGTTTGGCGACTGCACTGCAAGCTTGGTATGGAAGTATAAAATTTTAAATCTTTAAACCTCCCATGGCTTTTTTGGTTTTTCTCACTGCGAGAATAGCCATATCAGTTTTGGAAGCGATTCATTGTGTCGTGATTTAGCGCAATGGGTTTAAATTTTGTATGGAAATTGGTATGAGAAAACAAAAATATTTATCACAAATCACCAAAGATGAGCTGAAAGATAAAAAAAATTGAACTTTGGATTATAAACATTTCCTGATTCTTACAGTATCTACATACATTCCAAGTCAACAAACCACAATCCTAACTCGTACCTCAGAGAAGATATTCTGGGTTTTTGACTGCTTATTTGAAAGCTGTTAAACTCTAGGATGAGAATAAAATTTCACAAAAAAACTTTGCATAGCCGATGAATTTGTTGATTAAAATAACCTTGGCATAAAAGAAAGTTTACTGGTGTTGGGAAAAAGTGGTAGGAATTTCGACACTTTTAGCACATTTTGAAAATTATGTCATGCAAAAACATTTTCAAGATCTGTGGCCTTCGAGTTTTCACAACACGCGTTGTTTTTTCGCATGCTGTGATGCAAAAATAGCAATATTTTTTCATCACATACGGTTGAAATAGGAACAGTGCTGTAAAAATACAACGCCCAAAAATCTTGAAAACATTTTCTCATGGTAAAATTTTGAAAGTGTCAAAATTTCTACCTCTTTTTTCCAACTCGAGTGAACTTGCTCTGAACGTTTCATGAAACTATTGGAAACTCTAGCAAGCAAAGCCAGCTATTTTGAAATACTTTCCAAATGGATTCAGATTTTTCTTTAAATTTTGAAGCATACGCCAATTTTTAAAGGACTGATAAAATTTTGAACCTTACATCTTTTAACCTTGGGGATAACAAGTTAATACAATTTAAATATATTTCTGATAGTACGCTATACAATTGAGAAATATTGACTTATTTGTTATAGTGATATATGAAAATTTAAGATATCAAGCTGAACATTGCAGTTACGATTTTACGTTTTAAACCTTCAAATTTTCGACCTGTACCCTGTTATTTTTTTTATTTCATTTTTTTTTTAAATATTCCACTTTTTTATACAATGTGGTAACCTGTATTGTATGTTTCAAACTGTGAAATCTCTTGGAATTTGATGAACATTTTCTGAAATTGCTGTGGTTTTGACGTATATTACAGAGAATTTTTCCGCTCTGAATAAATTTAGAGTTGTCAACCCTACTAAATAAATTCCGAAATTTGGTGTTTAACGGCTTAGATTTCTACGCGGTCCTTAATGTGTTAATTTTAATCATATCTGAACTATATGTCTGTGCGAGACGCTTTTTTATAATGTTCCGGGCGAGCAGGCTTTTGAGAAATGAAGATTCCCATTTCTGAGCATGCAAAACAACTGGAAACGTGTGGAAACTCCAAAGCATTATTGTCGCGTGGTTTACTTATCAAAGAAGATTCCTGTAAAATTCTAGAATCATTAAATTGTTCAAACTTATGAAAATTGGCTTGAACAGCCATAGATAAACATACACAGAGTTTTAAATGTTTGTCAAGTGTGCTGAGTACGTGCAAAAAAAGATTAAGGAAACCCTTAGGTCTAACTAAGATTTTTATTAATTCAAATTATACGTCATCTTATATTTGATTATTGTTGTTTAACACTTCTTAACATTATTTTTTAAATTTTAGCCTATTTACTAAAAATACACTTTTAAGATATTCGAGCGTTCTTAACTCTGCTTTTAACGCGAAATATACAAAATTATTAACATCAAAAATTCAAAATTGATTAAATTTTGTTTTTCATCTTTTTAAAATTAAAAACCCGATTTAATACACTTAACAGTGGATTGTAGCCTTTCTTACAGTCTCAAAATTATATTTGGATACACATGACATAAAAAAATAAATAAATCATAGATTTATAAAAACTGAGTAATGATTAAAGTATTTTGAACGTAGTAAATCCTAAATGAATTTAAGAAATTAGGATTCAAAATTTTTTATTAGATGAAGGTATTTTGAAATAATTATAATTTTCACGTAAATAATAATATAATTGTAAACTAATTGAAATTTTTTGAATAATTGAATTCTGGGATATCTTGTATGATCCCGTTTCTATGACATTATGATCTTATATCTAGAAAATAGAAGAGGTCTAAAAATGAAGAGTATAATTTTTAATAAAGATGCCTAACCATGTGTTTCAAAAAATTCGACCCCTCGAGTAAAGGAAGCGAATAAATGGAAAAAACATCAAGTAAATTTACAACTGCTAGACTAAAATGCGATGCTTCAACGTAGATTACAATAAATCGATCGAATTAACTATAGATATATAACAGATAAATAATAGACAGAAATGACAATATTTTAGCATACCTTCCAGGGGCATTCTTTCAAATATACAAGTAAGAATGCTCCTGATGGGTATGCTTACAACTTTGATTTCTATGCTGATTCATTTTTGTAAAGGGCGAAAGCTGTTTCGAAAAAATCGCGTTGAAAGTATTCAGGTTTAAAAAGTAGCTCTTCAAACGGTACTTTTTCACCCAGCTGTCAATTCGATTTATTAACATTTGGCCGCACGCCCTTTTGAAAAAAATGATACCACTGCTGCTCTCATGCTGGGTAGAGAACATACCCAAGAAACATTTAAAGTTTTATGGCAGGCTATTAGACAAAGTTTTGGTTTTATAAGGGGCATGAGAAGTCTTATAAAACTATCGGTGTTACTTGGGATAGAATCTTATTGGAAGAAAATAATGGGGTACTGGGTATGCCAACGAATGACGCGCAACGTAAGGTCGATTTTTGAAAAAAGCTCATTTTATGACATATTTGCAAAATTTGTCAGGTTTGTAAAATTTATGAAGTTTGTGAATGTTGTTATTTTTTTTTTTGTAATTTTGTAATTATAGACTATTTTGAAATTTTTGTAAATTATGTCAGTTTTGTAAATTTGTTTAATTTTTTTCTATATGGATTCTGTCAATTTAGCATATTTTGAAAACTTTTTCAGTTGTATGATTTATATTCATTTTATCTATTGCCTGTGATTCGGAACGATATTTCGAATGCGATTGTGAACCACATTAACTACGCAAAACAATCGGCTCATGACAATCATGAATGGGTTCGAGAAGAGATTCGGAAGTCGAAAATATTTTTCAAATCTCGTCCAGATCTGCTTGTTACTAAAGCAGATAAAGGTAAGGCTATCGTTGTTATTAAAAGAAACGAATACGAGGAAAAAATGCGTGAACTTTTAAACGACAAAGAAACGTACGTTAGCCTCGATAAAGATCCAACAGCTTCCACTCTGAAAAAAATAAACGCCGTCATAACTGATTGGCACAAGCGGGATTACATTGACAAACGCACGATGTACCGATTAAAGGTGTATCATTGTAACCCTCCGCGAGCCTATGGTCTCCCAAAAACGCATAAGGAAGGCAGGCCACTCCGTCTGATAGTCTCCACGATAGGTACTGCTACTTACAAAATAGCAAAATATATCACCGGTATTTTGAATAAAATCGCTGGGAACACAAATCGCCACATCAACAACAGCTTCGAGTTCGTCGACGAGATGAGAAAAATTGTTCTCCCCCCAGAGACGGTTTTGTTCTCACTGGATGTCGTTTCACTTTTTACAAACGTCCCAGTGGATTTTGCGATGGAAACGATCGAATCACGTTGGGATGAAATCGAACAACACACGAAAATTGAAAAAAGTAGTTTTTTGCAACTTTTGTACTTAGTGCTAAAATCTACATTTTTTCAATTCAACGGAAGATTCTACGCTCAGAAATTTGGAGTCCCGATGGGTTCACCTTTGAGTCCGGTGGTGGCTTCTATAGCTCTCGAGCGGATCGAACAGGCTGCGTTAGATGAGTTGCGAATGAAGGGGATCTCGCCGGTTTTCTTCAAGCGATACGTTGATGACTGCTTGGTAGCTGCAAGAAGTGATCAACAGACTGAAACTGTCGACACCTTCAATGGATTTCATCAACGGTTACAGTTCACTATCGAGCGCGAATTGAATGGAGAAATCAAGTTTCTCGATACAATTTTGCGGCGGGAAGGAAATGGTATCACAACGGAATGGTTCCCAAAAGACGAAAAAGGCCGCTACCTAGACTTTAATTCGTTAAGTCCATATTCGCACAAAAAGAATACTGTCATAGCTTTAGTAGACAGGGCAATAAGATTATCACACGCAAAATATAGGGAAAAAACACTTAATACAGTTAGAAACATTTTGAACTTAAACAACTATCCACAATATTTTGTTACGAGTATTGTCAAAGAACGAACACATAAAATTTATAACACTTTAAGTATAACCAATAGAAATTCAAGCAAATTTGTAACTATTCCGTATTGTTCAGGATTGGGGGAGAAACTTTCAAGGTACTTATGGCAATTTGACATTAATGTCGCCTTCCAGCCTTTAGATAAAATTAAAAATCTGATCCTAACAAAAACTAAGGACAAAATCCCCAAAAACAAAAATACCAACGTCGTGTATGAAATCAATTGTGGTAAATGTAACAAATCATACATAGGTGAAACTAGTCAGTTCTTGGAAAAAAGATTAAAACAACATAAAACGAATGTATCTACAAAACAAATAAGCACTGGACTAGCACAACACAGTTTGGAAACTGGTCACCATTTCGACTTCGACAATACAAACATTTTAGAAAAAGTTACAGGCTATAATACAAGAATCACAGCTGAAACTTTTTACATTAAGATTAGAGGTGACAACAATGTAGTCAATAGGCAGATAGACTCCTGTAATTTTAAGACAGCTTACGACTCTGTAATCAAAAAATTGTCACAAACACTAACATACAAATGTAAACGAAAATCAAAACAAAATGTCCCGAATCAAACTAGTATAGACGAAGGCCAGTAGTTTGTAAGATTTTAAATATTGTAAATTAAGGTTAAAAATTCATTGTTTAAAATATAATTTTAGTGTCCACTGAAGAGGAGCGAAAGCCATAGTAGCTCGAAACGTCTGGACAACTGGTAATAACGTTTTTGATTCTAAAATCCGCCGAAAAACGTCGATGATTCAAATTACATTGAAGCGCGGCGATAAACAATATTCCAACTTTGTAATTTAAGAAAATTTGAATAATTATGTCATTTTTGTTGTAATTGACTATTTTGACATTTTTGTCAATTATGTCGGTTTTGTAAATTTGTTTTGTAAATCGTCTAGCGCTGGATTGCATCTGAATTTTTAGATTTAATCTGAGTTCTGAAACTCACTATTGGACCCGATTTTTTTTAAATAAAGTTTAAAATCAGAAATATTTCAATGTCCAGGGAATTCAACATCCTGAAAATAACGCGTCCGTACAAAAAAGTCACTATAAACTTTAAAACAGTTTATAATCTGAAATTGGGTAAAACTTTTTGTTGATGCATTTTTTTTTATCCGGGTATGGCCAATAGATAGCGTCGATTTTTTAAATAGGATTTGATTAGATGTTCCGAAATATCAATAGCGTTTTTTTTTTCGAGCTAACTAATTGTTTCGCTTTTATGCAATATTACGCTAGGTTTGTTTTCATTTGGCGCGTTTGCCCTTTTTCAAACTTACTACAAAATTATCTCACAGATTCCCGCTTGCTTCGTAGTATCGAAGCCAGCCATCTCTGCAGAAGAATGCGGTGTTAAACCCTACACCCATCGATTGAATTATTATACAGAACTGTATGTATGTTTGTTGGTAATCCACCATGGGTGCACGGATTCACCGCAGTTTCTGCCAAAGTATGGGTTCACATGCATTCCTTAGATTATTAGGTTCGACAAATCTCCAATGCAGCGCGCCACCATACCCGGGCCCCATGGGTTCGTATGAACTGTTATGTGGTGAATGTATTGCGTGTGTTGATGTAGGTATTTTTTTTTTTTTGGAAGAACGAATCAATCAGGTGGGCTAGTTTACTTACAGGT
This sequence comes from Uranotaenia lowii, assembly GCF_029784155.1. Lineage (NCBI taxonomy): Eukaryota > Metazoa > Arthropoda > Insecta > Diptera > Culicidae > Uranotaenia > Uranotaenia lowii. The sequence goes on from NC_073692.1 coordinate 89,097,928, forward strand.
ATTCCGGCATCCGTGTATATACCTGGCCAGCTTGCAACTGATTGAACATTCCAATTATATAGTCAGTTATATAATGAAACACATCTTACCTGTCGGCCCTGCACAGTGGTCCAAAAGGGTCTGAAATGGAACTTTTTTCCTGGTGCTTTTTTCTTTCAATTTAGCTATTAGATGTCTTCAGAACATTTACTAGTAAGATTGTTTCCCATAACGTGAAAGTATCAAAAATTAGTCACAGCCTACTACGATAAAAATAAAAACACTAACTTTTTTGTTTGAAGAGATAGAGACCAAATTAGTTCTACAAAGTTGTAGATATCATCAAAATATGAAACTTTGCTCAAATAACAAGAGCTCTATCTCTATTCAGTACAGAGTTATAAAGCTTTTAGTTTAAAACATACTTAAAATTTGTTTTTTGTACTTAACTATTGTAAATTTTGAACTTGCATAAATATGATGTTCACAACATTTATTGCGATACTCAATACGCACATTTTGCACTAGGTCTTAAGTCTCTACGACCTTGTCTTCCGAAGTTATCGCAATTTCAAGTTTTATTTTTCCTAAATTTCACCAATTTCTAGGGTAAAATGGGGCAAGTGGATCCATAAACTAAATACCACATCTTGAAGTATAATTCAAGTACTATAAACTAAGCCAGAAACTACTTGTCTCCACGCGCCCGTTTTTGAGTACGGTCGGCATAAATTTGTTGAATTCTTAGATTTTAACGAGAAAATAGAGTTTTATTGTCATCGTTGAAATAATAACATGCTTAAAATTCACATAACTTTATCAGTTTTCAACTGAAATCATCAAATAGCACATCAAAACGCATTGAAATTTTATTCCCTTTTCAAATTTAATATTTAAAAAAAAAATTAACAAAAAGTATTTCGAGTTAAAACCGTAAAAACGCTTTAAAAATTGTTTAAGTCTACAAACGGTATCATCAAAAATTCTCTTAAAAATACTATTCAATAGCTCGTTTGTTGTTGCAACTTTCATTTGAAGACATCAAAACAGATAGTTCATTCCTTGAGAAGATATGACAGAGTTATTAACAATCAATCTCTATTTTCTCGTTAAAATCTAAGAATTCAACAAATTTATGCCGACCGTACTCAAAAACGGGCGCGTGGAGACAAGTAGTTTCTGGCTTAGTTTATAGTACTTGAATTATATTTCAAGATGTGGTATTTAGTTTATGGATCCACTTGCTTCATTTTACCCTAGAAATTGGTGAAATTTAGGAAAAATAAAACTTGAAATTGCGATAACTTCGGAAGACAAGGTCGTAGAGACTTAAGACCTAGTGCAAAATGTGCGTATTGAGTATCGCAATAAATGTTGTGAACATCATATTTATGCAAGTTCAAAATTTACAATAGTTTAGTACAAAAAACAAATTTTAAGTATGTTTTAAACTAAAAGCTTTATAACTCTGCACTGAATAGAGATAGAGCTCTTGTTATTTGAGCAAAGTTTCATATTTTGATGATATCTACAACTTTGTAGAACCAATTTGGTCTCTATCTCTTCAAACAAAAAAGTTAGTGTTTTTATTTTTATCGTAGTAGGCTGTGACTAATTTTTGATACTTTCACGTTATGGGAAACAATCTTACTAGTAAATGTTCTGAAGACATCTAATAGCTAAAATGAAAGACAAAAGCATCAGGAAAAAAGTTCCATTTCAGACCCTTTTGGACCACTGTGCCCTGGCCGGTTCGGGTTTAACAGAACTGCAACAAAATTAAACTTAAAACACTGCTAGAATTTAATTCACTCCTCCATCTTCTTCCTCCCGCTCGTTTTGTCGTCATCAAGACATCATGAGTGGGAGTGGAGGTTGTAACTTTTATCACTATACACAGCGAGCGCGCCCATCGTGTATATGACGTCATATATACGATAATTTTGATTTAAGTGATTGCTGGTTGTGGCTAGCAAGCCAAATTGACACGTTTTTTGGAGTGATGATTTGATGATATTTACTATGAAAATTTATTTTTCAAACTATTTTGATTTTTTTTTTCTTTTATAGATTGAAGAAGAAAAAAAATCATTTTGTTAAGATAAAAATCATTTTTATTGTACTTCCCAGTTTCGCAAAAAACGTGTAAAAAAAAGTTTACAAAAATTCACACTAATACACACAAATACACAGACATCGTCTGAACTTGTCGAGTTGATACGATAGGTACCTATAAAGGTATATCTAAGACCCATAATTAATGATCTCCCAAATCGACCGATAACTAAACCTTTCTGAAAGAAAGGCAAAAACATAAAACTGAAGATCATTAAAAATCCACTTTGTTCGTAATAACTTTCATCATTGTCGTATGGTTTCTTATATTTTTTCTCAAGGCTTTAAGTGTGATCAATATGTCCCCAGAATACCGTTAGCTAATAAGATTACTGAAAGATTTTAAGCAAAAAATTAAACTTATTTGATCCCGGCAAATCAAAACTTTATAAGTGAAATGCCTTAATAAAAACATTTGTAAATAAAAAAAAATAAACTTATTTGATCTATTTGAAGCTTCAAGAAAAAAAAAAGCTAATTTATGGTATTTCATATACCTTGTATACATCCCTAAGAAAAGTTCTAACCAACTTTGCAGATTGAACGCAAATTGGCACTGGATTTTTGAAAGGCTTGGGATCAGTTCAAACCTGAAGCACTTATTTTTTTTTCAGTTTATCACTTTAGCTTAACAATTTAACTCTGCTAGAAGACTCCACAAGACTCTTCCATTCCTCTTTTTTTAGAAGTTTTCAGTATCAAATAGTTCTTCATCACTTATTTCGGTACGCAATTTGCCAAACGAATTCTTCATGGATTACATGAATTCACAAAAAAAAAATGCTTCGCAACGCACTGATAGTTGATCCCTCATTCATGATTTGACAAAAAGCGAAAATTTCCTCTTTCCTTCCGGTTTGGGCCCATTTGGTAAAAGCTTCTCTGGCTATTTTTACCAGCAGCTCTCTCATTGGGCCTGCTGGGTTTTTATTTTTCTTCTCGTGTCACTATTCTCCGATTGTCTTTCCCGTTCCGGAATTCGGTTTGTTCCGACGAGGCGGCCTTTGTTCTATCCACCAGTTCTTGGCGACCACCACGAGTTGACCCATCCATGGAGGAATCCATGCACAGACAAGCCCATTAAATATGTATTAAGGAGACGCATTGCCTGGTCCCCGCACGCCCATGAATTGAGGATTTGTGCAGATGGCAGCGAACTCACAGCTCAGCAAGGACAGTCACACACACAGACACAGACAAACACAGGGACACCGGCACACGTACAAGCCCACAAACGCACTTATACACAGTCAGGCGTTCGGGTTTTCGCACCCAAAGTGGTAGATTATGCTCTTCCGCTAAGGGATATATCAAATTCTACTTTCTGTACGCTTACATTTGCACGCATATACATAAAATGTGGATTCTTGGATCAACAAGAACGAAGAGGAAAGTTGGAAGGATGGAAGAAGACGTGGAGAGTTGTCTCCAGTCCACACTCTCATCCTCTTTAATGTTTGTGGACTGAAGCAGAATCCAGATGAATTGACCCTGTGTTCCGGTGCTGGCTCTCTGCGTTGCTGGGTTGAATCAAATCAAATAGGATGGATCCTCACCCAAGTTGCGTAACGGACGTATGTTGTAAGGCTCTCGAAAGGTCAGATTGGAATAGTTACATCATGCCGAGCACAAATGGGGTATGATTGGCGTACATATTTGAAATATGGACAAGTGGAGTAAAAAGCGTATAAGATCCCATTAGATTCATTCCAAGGGGCCATTCAGTGCACAAATACAATGAAATTTACTTAAAATGTGACCATTTGTGGCTGTTAAAGTAGTTGCATGTGTGTGTTGAATGTGATCACTGAAAGAAAGCACCGCACTCAGCAAATACATTTTGGCCGGAGACATAATTTATCCTTTGTAACTCAGAATTCTACGTATCTGGAAGTTTGCTTAACGGATTACACTTTGAAAGATATTTAGTAAGGTTTTATCGACAAAATGTTTTTGTTTTTTTTTTAAATTAAACAAAATTGGTTGAACAAACCAACAAATTCCAGTAGCGATTTTCAACAAAGTGAAAATGAATCTGTCTGTTTCCTATAGACTCAAAAACTACTGAACCGATCGATGTGAAATTTGGTTTATGAGAGTTTTTAAGGAAGGAGAGGGTTTCTAAAATTCTTTCAAACTGCTCCGACTTCAAGGAGAGGGGCCAAAATAAAATATGGCCCAACCCATTAAATTTTTAAGCACTTACTTCATAGTTTCTACGAACACTTAGATTTTCTTTGAACCTCCCCCCGCCCCCCCCCCCCCCTTATTCAGTTTGGAGTTATTCACTCAATTAAAACACAAAAATTATTGGCATTATAAGCAAAGCAAAAAAAAAAAAATACGCGTGCGATGACAAACGGCCGTCGCCTACTCCTCATGTGGCAAAGTTTTTCTTTGCATGCACTGAAAGGGCACAAAAAAATATGCATTTAGAGCAAGTTCACTGGTGTTGGGAAAAAGTGCTAGAAATTTTGACGCTTACGTCAAATTTTGAAAATTTTGCCATGCAAAAACATTTTCAAGATCTGTGACCTTCTAGTTTTTTTACAACAAGTGTTTTATTTTCGCATGCTGTGATGCAAAAATAGCAATATTTCTATCACATACGGCTGAAATAGAAACAGTGCTGTTAAAAAATACAACGCCCCAAGATCTTGAAAACATTTTTGCATGGTAAAATTTTCAAAATGTCAAAATTTCTACCACTTTTTCCCAACACCAGTGAACTTGCTCTTAAGATAACGTAGAAAGATTACATCAGCAGTTCAATTCCAATCTATTTTATAAGGACTGATGCAGTCGACCATGTGCATCCCGAGTCAATGGGTGGTGATCAGAGATTCCAACTTGTTCTCAGAAAAGTCTGGAAGATTAAAAAAACCGGAAAAGGCTGGATGACGAATGTTACATGTATTGAACTTTTTTTTTTGGTCGCCAAATCGTTATGATGTAGATACTTAATACTTGATAATATAATCATAAATTCTATACTTAATCAATGTCTGAGACCATTGTGGCAGCATAGGCTGTACCATGCGCTAAATTTAACGAAACGAATATTTTCGGGGCGGTTTATTTCCCTCCAGAACAAGCCATTTCAAATAGTTAAAAAAAATTAAATCGAGCATTACCGAAATGTCCAGACGCTTTGAACTCGAATTCAAAATTCACCTTTATGGAAACATTAATCAACCAAATTTTCAATTCCTTATTGACGAAGAAAATAAATCCATTCTTTTGCAATTTTTTGGATATAACGAATCTCTCAATCATATGTCCAAAAAAAAGGCCTGATAATTCCGAGTACACAGATACGCAAGACTTTTTTCACACAAACATAAATAGAATTAAAACATAATTACAATCTTTTGATTGGCAAGCCTATCGAAAATCAATGGGTATTTTTTACAAATATTAAAAAAAACACTTTAAACGAATATGTCCCAATAAATTAAAATAAGGTGTTACGAGGTTTACAAAAGAGCTTGAACATTTGAGAAACTAAAAGCAGAAGGCCCACAAAAACTTAAAAGTAAATCCTTCGCGCACCAATGCAATAGTTTAGAATATCAAGCAGCTTTGAACTGACTAGAGACCTGCGTAAATACTTTATTCGTAGAAAATTATAGTGCTAAACAAGAGCAAAACACCAAATCGAACCCAAAAAACTTTTTTTATGTGTAAATACGAAATTAAAAAATAACAGTTTTCCACCCAATCACAAAGAGGAAAAATCTCGCATGTACTTAGGCAGAACTGACGATCATAATTCACATAAAATAAGTATTCTGTTCGCCGACTTTTATCAATGTGTGTACACTAGCTTTTCATATCAGGATTGCGATACTTTATTTTTTTTATTATATTTCTGATTCAAAATTTTTAATAAAAGTAGGTTTAATCTCCCTAGAGGAAATATAGAAAATAATTTCATTGATAGACAGCACAAAAGAACCCGGGCTTTTTGAAATTATTCCATCTCTTTGAAAAAAAAAATCGTTAATAAGTTGTGTATACCAGTTTTACTCATCATTGAAATGAGGTGTTTTTCCTGCGGTATGGAAGAATCATTTTTGGTTCCCATATTTAAATCGGGAAAAACTGATGACGATTTCTCCTGCCGCGGTAAGTAATAACTCCGAACGAGGTTTCACATCATTCACAAAATAATGATAAATGATTATCTATATACACAAAAAGAACAACTTAATTTGGTTTAAAACAACTTCTACATCAAACAACTTTTACGATACGACTGGTTCTACCGGCAATTTTGAACAAAATGCTTCAATTTATTTATAAAATGGTGATTTTTGGATGCCGTTTTTCTTAGAGCAAGTTCACTGGTGTTGGGAAAAAGTGGTGGAAATTCTGACATTTTGAAAATTTTATCATGCAAAAATGTTTTCAAGATCTTGGGGCGTTGTATTTTTTTACAACACTGTTTCTATTTCAAACGTATGTGACAGGAGTATTGCTATTTTTGTGTTGTAAAAAAACTAGAAAGCCACAGATCTTGAAAATGGTTTTGCATGGCAAAATTTTCAAAATATGCCGTAAATGTCAAAATTTCTACTACTTTTTCCCAACACCAGTGAACATGCTCTTAGTTCTTTGTTCTTATATCTAACTGCTGTAAACATCAGCTGTTTCACTCTTCTGTGAAATGTTTAGGTGATCCTTTGCTTCGTGGGTCTTTCAACATCATAACATCGCGCTAAGTGTGGTACATCAACAATCAATTGATCGTGAAAATTCTGTCCGGGCTTTATGCACGGTTTTCAGTAAAGCTTTTGACGTTGACCAAATGAATTGATAAATGGATTTAAATTATTTCGCTGAACATCTTTGTCAAAAATTGTAACTTCGTATTTTATCAGGCAAAAAAGTTATTAGCTGTTTATAAGGACTGTGTCTTTTAGCATTAAAAAAAAATCAATCCAACTGAAATCACTGCTGGTGTCAAGCGAGGTATTGCATGACTTTTTCTTGAATAAATACTTCGTTAGGGAACAGCAGTGTTGGCAGTTGAATTGATTGTTTTTCAATGCCAAAAGATAAACCTCTATTCAACAGCTAGCAACTTATTTGCCTGATAAGATACGAAGTTACGATCTTTGACAAAGTTGATGAAACCAAAAGAAGAAACCTGGTTTGTGATACAGCTCAATTGGCTCAATAGCTCTGTTGTCTCCTGAGCCGATGCCCGTGAGCTCTAGCAAAAGAGTAAACATCGAACACAGTTGTACCGGATAAGTTTTTCAATAACGATCCGCCAACTCGCGAAATGCCATAAAGATGACAAAACGACTATAAACAAAATAAAAAAAAAACATAACAAAAGAAGAAACCAAAATGACGTTGATTTTTTCGAACAAAATTTACAAACAAAACGGAGCTTTTTAAACACCAGGGTGTGAGAAATTAAAAAATGACACCTCAGTTTAATGGTGTTTATTTTCAGTTCAGTTCAATAACACCAACCAACGAGGATAGTTCCCAATGTATGATTTAGAAAAAAAATCATCCCCCCTAACCACCCTAAAAAAAAAACGCTGAACCATCCTAAAAAAACAATGATGGCAAAAAACGGAAAAATTATAAAAATAGAATATTTGCATTTGTGATTTGGAATCTTATTTAAAAAAAACTTCAGTATCAATGTCCGAATCGAAAGTTATTTCAAATGTGTGTTAAATTTGCTTAAAAAAATTCACTTACAATTCTTAATTATCAGTATCTAAATGATGTATTTAGAAAAACTCTAAATGCATCTTAAAAATCGTACTCCGTTTCCTCGAAAATATTTTCTTAGAAAAAAATTCCTTTCAATTTATTCGCCAGGAAAATTCCTGTACCATAATTTTTTTTCCTCTAGACAGACCATTTCCAATGGTTTATAAAAAAAATAATAATGGAAATAATTATACAAAAGATTGCATTAGATGAAGTTGCAGACCATTTACAATACAATGAGTTTAATAATCAGATTAATGAAAAAAAATTAAAAAAGGCGATATATCTTCAGATATCTTCAATTGTTCAAGCTCTTGATATAGTTTGAGTTTTCGATTCATCCATCGTTATTTCCTTAGCAAAATTAAAACATTTTTTATTTCCCCCTGTTTGGTTTTTCGGATAAATTAAAGGGGGGAAAAGGAAAAATCGATATTTGTTACATCTTCCAAAAATTGGGTTCTAAAAGCCATATAAAACTAAACAATTTAAATTTAATTGGAATAAAAAATACAATATATGATTATACTGTATGAAAAATTCTAGAGTTGCGTCAGTTCTGAAGAAAATAGTGGAAACTGGTCCATTCAAGGAAAAAACATTCTGCTAAATAAATGGTTCATTCTGGGGAATGGTTCATTCTGAAGTTTGATCCCGGATATTTGTCAATCTGAGGAAAAAGTATTCTGGATCAACGTTTTCGAGTTAATGAGATTCAATCCATTTTATATTAGAATCATTTCGGATGTACAGTCAGAATAAAAAAATCCGTTTTTATGCTATTTGATTGGAAATAGAAGTTTGTAAGCCGTATTTGTTGTATCGATGTGATTAGTATATCATAGCACATATTCAGAGAAAAATCCTTTTATAAGAACCTGATACAAAAATAATTTACCATATTCTACTTAGAGAAACACTTCCAAATAAATTCAAACCGCGTCATCCGTTCGTCAATTTAAGCTTTCAACACGCTCAATTCCGGAATCCAGTTTTTAATCTTCCGGCTCGCAGCTCTTACAGCAGGGAAAGTCGGCTGGCACACGTTTACAGAGACAGCTGTTACCGGATAAAAGGCAACATGAAATATAATTTAGCGATACATTCCAATTGTTCCGCTTCAGAGGCAGCAAAAGTTATATGATTCAAAAAAATCTACACAAACACACACTCTTACACAAACAGTTATAGGTTCGTACAGTGAGGACCGGAAATTCGATTTGAATATTCCAATTTAATCACGACACGATATAATTTATCTCGAGCTGAAAATAAATATTCAATTCCGTTAATCCGATTTCCTGATGAGGTAACGAAGCCAACCTGTGGATGGACTGTGTCGGTGGATGCAACTTTTTATGGTGGTGTGCGGTGGCACGTGGTTCGCATTTCACGTGTGGGCTCCAATGTTTATATTGAGGCTTTTCGCGGGACACGTTATAATAGTTGCCGCGACGACAGTGTACGTGAAGTATTAATTTTTAAATATCACTTTTCGCTTCTTCCGAAAGCGAATTGGTTTTCGGAATGTCCAAATGATTCGAAGCGCTTATTTGGCTTGGCAGTAAATTAAACTGCCAAAATGTTTCCGAGAACTTTTTTTTCCGAAATCTGTATAGAAGTTTTAATTGATCGTTTAAAACCTGGTAGAACAATCTGAGTGTTTCAATTTCGTCTAACAAACATGTGATGTGGACAATAAAAAAGTTGAATCACATGTCGGGATTCAACCAGACCGTACTGAACGCCATAAACTTGATTTCGAGAAAATCGAGTTCGAAGTTCACAGCCCTACCAATTGGCACCATTTCATCAGATATCTCTTTTAATCATTCTATCATCCCATTTAGACTCTTATAAAACCGTCGAGGTTATACTGACCGATTTCCGATTACACATTTAGCAGAAAACTGAATTTTAATAGCAATATGTTTGTACCCAGTCCATTCCGGTCAATCCATTTTTTCTAAATTGCTAGCACTATCATTTGACTGGGCAATTTGTTTTAAATTCAGGAGCCTACTTATACGCGCTTTACGAGCAGCACACAAAGAGTATGGCTGATGCTTGAAAAATTTTTTTTTTCGTTGAGCCAGAGTGAACCGAGCCTTACAAATTTCGCACTTTTGAAATGCGGAACAGCTGTGATTTTAACTTACCAGTTGCGTTCTGAACGACAGTAAGCAATAAAATAAAGTATATTTTATTGTTAAATGTTCAAAATATTAACATTCCCTATTTCTGATTTTTATTGGATAGATAGTTTTTCATGTTTAGCATCCGCTGCAATAGATAACTCAGTTTTTTTTAAATTGGCGTTCAGTTTGGTCTGGTCTAATCTTGACTATATGTAAAATTACTTAAGGTTTCAGTCTGGTATTATGCAATACTCAATGGACTAAAAACGTTGCGCTACAGAACACTTAGCTTGGCAACTTTGAACCAATAACAGGTAACTCAATCATATCCATTCATTCATTCCTGTCTCATTCGGCTTTGATTGTAGCTCAACACCCTCTGGTAAATGCATTAAAAATTTATAAGTTTAAACTCCAGTCACTTCAAAGGAAGAAAAAAACTTACCGTTTATCGATTGAAAAAGGTCTGCTCTTGATATCTGAAAAGAAAAATAAAACATCATTCAGTTGATTAAGTTACATCCTTTGAATATTAAAAAAAACATTGATGAAAATTTTATTTGACATAAAGTTGTTATGGAATAGTTGCACTACAACATAGTTGCATTATTCAACAAACAAAATCACATCAGCTCACGCATCCAAAAGGCATAATTGGTTCATTGATTGAGGACAGTGCAGTTATTTATTACACAGTCTATAATATTGACTTAGAAGCAAGCGCCACACCAATAAATACTGACAGAAGAAGTTAGTAGGCAAATCTGGCAGACAAGTCTAGAAGACATAATGGAAAGACGACCTAGAATGTGATTCTCCGGCCGCAAAAGAAATAAAATTGATAATACAATGAGCGAAATAAGAATAGCACCACTATGTGTTTTGCTTGTTAAAATATGAATGATTGAAATTTACGAAAATTTTCTTCCACAGTTTGTTCTGAATTGCTTAACGGATAAATCAAGCATAAGTTTACTTTTTTTGGACGTAGCAATTGGCGTTGAGGAATAAAAACGTGAAAAAGGGGTGCGAAATAAGAATAGCACCACTTGAGTATTTCAACAAAAACAAGATTATTTTTAAAAATTTACTGTGTAAAAGTCAATAATAATGCTTCTACGATTAACTTGAATAGATAACTGCATTTTAAGGATTTTTCCAGAATTCCAAAGGTTTTAAAAGGGGGTTTTAAAAGATGCTCCTCTAGCGTTAAAGAATTTGATATTTGAGCTATAAAACTTCATTAAACTGCTTGATTTCTTCATTAACATTCATAAGTATGATGCAAAATGATGAACAATAGATTTAAGGCTGAGTTTGAATTCAAAAAGCAGGTTGGAATTCAAAAATACTAATGTTTTTTAATAGTCAAACACTATTTCTCTAGTTTTAAGTCATAGATGGTAGCACTATCTTGCCATTTAACCAAATTCATGCCCATTTTCGAATATCTGGGATTAATTAGGGAGTGCTGGATGATTTTGTTCAAGAAATAAATACATGTACCGTGTGAACGCTTTGGAAATTCTAAGATCACTAAATCCAAAAAAAATTAGAATTGCATCAAGGCCACTAAAAGTGATTTTTTTGGACCGATTATCAGAATAAAGTTATAGGGGAACTGGGGGTAAGACGCCCACGTTAAGAAGAATCTTTAATTACTCGTAAACGAAGAATGCAATCCAGTAAATTCGACAATAGTTTTGAAAAGGGGACTTAATCGATAAATTGTTCACTTCCATCTGTACCGTTGAGCCGTCAACACGTACGCCGGAGCATCGTATCGTTGCTGTGTACCTGCAGGAACATTTTACATTATTTATTTTTTCCTTACCTGTATTTCAATCAGCACTTTTCAGTGCTAAAATTATTTTCATTTTCTTTTATTCATATTTTCTCTTTTCTTTCCAGCATGGGGAAGTCTTCGGCCGGCTCAAGGGCCGGAAGAAAACGGATTGCTGAACCTAATCCAGGGCCATCTGCCAAAAAAGTTGAAATTTCCAATTCATTCGATGTCCTTCATAACATCGGTGATGAGGAAATATTCACATTTAATTCTGATAAGAGTACTAAGAAACCTTCTTCTTCTTCTTATACTCTTAAAAACGAAAAGATTCCACCAATAACGGTCACGATTCCTGACTTCAATGCCTTTCGAAAAGAAATCGTCACTTCCGTCAAGGATGTGAAGATTTCTTTTCAGATCGGTCGAAGGGGAACTGCTCGTATATTGGCGGAATCTTTTAATGATTTTCAAAAAATTTTAAATTATTTGAATAATAAAAAACACCAATTTTTTACGTACGACACTAGAGGTGATCGTCCTTTTAAAGTTGTACTTCGTGGTCTCACCGGCGATCAGACACCGGATGAGATCACAAATGAATTAAATTCTTTGTTAGGTTTTTCTCCAATTCAAGTAATTCAAATGAGGAAAAGAACCAACACGAATAATACCAGTAGTGTTGGTTTTGCTCCTGAACTTTATTTGATCCATTTTAAAAAGGATCAGGTTAATAATTTGAAAATTTTGGAAAAGGCTCGTCTTATGTTTCATTGTCGAGTAAAATTTGAACCTTTTCGTAAATCCCATACCAATTTTTTACAAAATATTACGCAATGTCGTCGTTGTCAAGCTTTTTGTCATGGCACTAAAAATTGTAGAATGAATGCCAGATGCATGTTTTGCGGCTCATTCGATCATGAAAAATCTAAATGCCTTTTTGATGGTGATAAGCCAAAAACAGAATTTTTTAAGTGTGCGAATTGCGCAGGTAATCATTCCTCGAATTCTCTAGATTGTCCCGTTAGGGCAAAAATTGTTGCTTCTAGGAAAAACCCCAAAGTTTCCAGAAAAGTTTCTTCTCCTCCTTCCTCTTTTTCGTCTACACACGTCAGACCGGCAAACAACCTGCCTGTTCGTAGTCAGCCTCGGCCTACATTGGAATCACGGCTGGGTAATACCCGAAGTGATTTTAATGTTACCTGGACTGATTCTGCGCCACAGACTCGTTGTTTATCGTTCTCAGAGGTGGTTGAAAATGGGTTGCCCTCTTCAGGTTTAACTAATAAAAATGGGAAAAAACCAAGTCTCAACGTTCATGCGAAGGCTTGGGAAAATCCCCGAAATTCAAATACTTTTTCTTCTCCTTCCTCTTCTGATTCTAACAATTTTGTTGATTTGGGTGAGATTACTGAGGAAAAATTAAAATTTTTGCATCAAAATTTAATGGAAATGATGCAACTTATGTTGAAAGCAAATTCAATGTTTGAAGCTTTCCAAACTTCTTTTAATTATGCTAACAAAATTATTATGACTTTACGATTCCCTCATGGATCCAAATAGATGTTTAAATATAATGAATTGGAACGCTAGATCTTTGCTGGCTAACCAAGATGAGTTCTTTTTATTTTTGAAAACTCAAAACATACATATTGCTGCCATCACTGAAACTTTTTTAAAGCCAGACAATAACTTGAAAAGCAATGCTTTCTTTAAAATTTTACGAAATGATCGACTTGATCGACAAGGTGGGGGTGTAGCTATTGTCATTAATAGTCGTCTCAAATTTAGACTTCTTCCTTCTTTCAATACAAAAGTCTTAGAAACAATTGGAATTGAATTAGAAACTTCTATGGGGAAAATTATAATTGTTGCCGCATATTTGCCTTTTCAATGTAGCGGTGAACAGAAAAATTTTTTGAAGGGAGATTTACAAAAACTCACCAGAAATAAATCTAAATTTTTTATTATTGGTGACTTTAATGCAAAACACCGATCTTGGAATAATATTTCATCAAATTCAAATGGAAATATTTTGTTTAATGACTGCTCTGCAGGTTATTATACTGTTGAATATCCTAATGGGCATACTTGTTTTTCTTCAATTAGAAATCCCTCCACAATTGATTTGGTTCTAACGGATTTAGGCGAGCATTGTAGTCAATTAGGTACTCATGCGGACCTCGATTCAGACCACCTTCCAGTAACATTTTCTTTATCCCAAAGTCCCATTGAAAACCCTTTAAAATCAACTTTTAATTTTCAAAAGGCTAACTGGGAGCGATATATGAATTTTATTGAACGTAATTTAGATGTAAACGTTCCATTGAACTCAATAGAAGATATTGATTTGGCTGTAGAAAATTTGACAACTTCAATAGTCAATGCTAGAGCCGCTTAAATACCTAAAGTTAAACATAAATTTAATCAACCTTTAATTGATGATGATCTTCAGTTTTTGATACGACTGAAAAACATTCGTCGACGCCAATTTCAACGAACTAGGGATCCTTATTTGAAATTAATTTATTGCGACCTTCAAAAAGAGATCAAACGTCGTTTAAATTTCATTCGTAATGAAAATTTTGCTAAAGCAGTAGAGGACATAAAACCCTACTCAAAGCCATTTTGGAAATTAACTAAAATTCTAAAAAAGCCCCAGAAGCCAATTCCTACTTTGAAAGATGGGGATAAACTTCTTTTAACTAATTCAGAAAAAGCTCAAAAATTAGCCCAACAATTTGAGTCTGCTCATGATTTTAATTTAAACGTTGTAAGTCCAATTGATGCTCAAATTTCCCTAGAATTTGATGATATTCTTTCTAAGCAAATTGTGTTTGAAAGTTCTTGTGAGACAAACATTGATGAACTTAAATTGATTTTCAAAAAATTTAAAAATATGAAAGCCCCGGGGGAAGATGGGATTTTCTATATTCATATTAAAAAGTTGCCTAAAAGCACTTTAAATTTTTTAGTTAAAATCTTCAATAAATGTTTTCACTTGGCTTATTTTCCCAATAAATGGAAAAATGCCAAAGTAACTCCAATTTTGAAACCTGGAAAAAGTGCTTCAGAGCCTTCAAGTTATCGACCAATTAGTTTGCTTCCTTCTTTAAGTAAACTATTTGAGAGAGTTATTTTGAATAGAATGATGATTCACATTAATCAGAATTCTATTTTCCCTGATGAACAATTTGGTTTTCGTCATGGACATTCTACTACACATCAACTTTTGAGTGTAACTAATATGATTAACGCTAGCAAATCTGAGGGTTATTCAACTGGTGTTGCTCTTCTTGATATTGAAAAAGCTTTTGACAGTGTTTGGCACAAAGGCTTAGTAGCTAAATTAGCTCGATTTGATTTTCCTGTATATCTCACCAAAATTATTCAAAATTATTTGACTAGCCGAACTTTGCAAGTAAGCTATCAAAATTCATGCTCTGAAAGGATACCCATTAGAGCTGGTGTCCCTCAGGGTAGTATACTTGGGCCTATTTTATACAATATTTTTACTTCTGATCTTCCTGATGTCCCAGAAGGAAAAGGTAGAAGATTATTTGCTGACGATACTTTGCTTTCAGCCAAAGGTCGAAATTTACGGGTGGTACGCATTAGATTGCAACAAAATTTAAATTCCTTTTTGAATTACTTGAAAATGTGGAAAATTTCTCCTAACGCTTCCAAAACTCAACTTATTTTATTTCCCCATAAGCCAAGAGCAAATTTTTTAAAACCTAATGAAAATCATTCCTTAACTTTTAATGGTGTTTCTTTAGAATGGTCTGATCACGTGAAGTACTTGGGACTCACACTTGATCGGAATCTTTCTTTTAAGAATCACATTGAAGATATTCAATCTAAATGTAATAAATACACTAAATCTCTTTATTCTCTCATCAACAGGAAATCCAAGTTGTGTCTGCGTAATAAGTTACTTATCTACAAACAAGTGTTTCGACCAGCGATAATGTATGCAGTTCCGATTTGGTCTAGCTGCTGCGCAACGAGGAAGAAAGCCATCCAGAGGATTCAGAACAAGGTTCTGAAAATGATTTTGCGGCTTCCACCTTGGCACAGCACCGAAAATCTTCATCGGATTGCAGGCATTGAATCTATCGAAGAGATGGCCAACAAAATCATCTCCAACTTCAGAGGCAAATCGATGCAGTCTTCCATCGCAGAGATTCGCTCTCTCTACAATTAGTTTAATTTTAGGATAGCTTTAGTTTTTAGTTTAAAATATTTTTTTTTTTCACTACAGGATGTTCTCCTTTATAAAAATGCTTGATTGTGCTCAGCAAATTTAAGTCGAATAAATAAATTTTAGTGATTATTAAACTATAGGGCTCTGAAAGTTCATTATTGAACTGAACACCTAATTTAATGTATAAATGTAATATAAATGTAATGATGAATTGGTACTAATAAAGATATATTAAAAAAAAAAATAAAAAATCGATAAATTGTGAAAGGCCTTCTAAATTATGATTTCCATTTCGTTTGGGGCAAAGTGCGCATATGTGTGTAACCAAACGCGTCTTTTAACGATAAATAAGTGTTTATTAATTCAAGGGCCTCCGAAAGTGTTTGCCAGGTAAAAACACTTCTTTTCTACTTCACAGATGGAAAAATGTATTGCTACGCGCAGTGCTGCCAGATATACTGACGTTCTTGTGAATAGTTTATTAAATCTACATTAAATTTAGGAATTTTAAATATATTTGTTTATATTCAAGTTATGTTTATCAATTCAACATATAAATATGCTTAAAATTGTTGTGATGAAAACTGCATATAAATTTAAACAAATATGAAACACGCTTAAAGATAAACGGACATGGCGCGTTTTGTCCTGCCTAGACATGCTTATTAAAAAACGATAAAAATAATAGAAAAAATAATTTAATAAGGAAATTTTTCGTTGTGTGATGATTGTCAAGACCAATGCTCATCATTGGAACAGATGCCAGGTAAATGTTTTGCTGATAGATGTTGTAATTCCTTACGAGAAAAGTTGAAAAATAGCAAGAAAAGCTCCCAAAAAAAATTATTTTCTTTTTTCGTCAAATTTACGCAATAAAGAAAGCTTAGAAGGTCCACAAATGTTTATAAACACATAAAAGTGTAAAAGAACAAACTGGCATTTTCAGAAATGTTGAACAATGTTTGTTTAGTGAAATACTGATGGTGGCGCATCTTGTCCCGACTGCGCATTTTATACCCAGTTCCCCTACTTTGCGATGGAGCTTGATGGACCAGGCGGCTAGCAGTATTATTGGTATGATTTGCAATTGAATTGGAAGTTGAGATGAGCAGGAATTTTGATGGTTGTGCGTTTTTGTGCTGGTGATTCTTTTGCAAATCTGGAAAAGCTTTCTGCAGCGTGAACTTCCACAAAACTGTGATGGGAAAATATCTCAAAATGATGAATATGGGCCTAAATAAACCTGGAAAATCATTATTGAGACTAATTTTGGTTTTAACTGCAAGATAGTGCTGCCATCTACTACTTGAAACTGTGTGAAAAAGTGTGGTTTACTGAACAAAATCAAAGTTTTTGTTTTCCAACCTATTTTTTCTGATTCAAAACTGGTCCCAAATGTTTGTTATATCATTTCACGTAATTTTGATGAAGAAAGTAAGTATTTTGTTAAAAAATTAAAGCTCAAATATCAGATTCTTTAACGCTAGAGGAGCATCTCTTAAAACACCCTTTTAAAACCTTTGAAAACCTTTGGAATTCTGGAAAACTCCTCAGATATTTCTTCCATTGCAGTATTTTTGTCCTCCTTTTCCAGTATCTGAGGTGAAAGAAAACTGAATAATCAACTTTTTTCTTGGAACGGCCAGTCTGTACCACCCTTTAAAAAAAGACTAATGAAAAATTTGTTCTGATAATTTTAGGTTAACATACCTAACTAATGGTCGAAGTTGTCTTAAGTTCCTATATAACAATCATTTTATGCCTGCTTAATGGGCAAACAAGGGCATCTGGAGATAAAATCTACTGCTCACGCCATTAGTTTATACGTAATCACGAAAGTGTCTTAAAAGTCATATGGTTAAAGCTTATTCCAAATTAGGGTTTGTTTCTCAATTTTGAAATAGTAAAGCATATTCAGGATTTTTTCAAGCTTAGAAGTATAAAAAGTTCTGCTTCAAACTCATCAGGGATTTCATCCATGTCATAGAAACTGGACAGAAAGGTGTGCAAATGTTCATTTAGCTTCGATGGATCTGCTGAATGCCATTGCTCAAAACATAGAGCATTTTTAACAGTCAAGACATCATCTAGAAAAACGTAAATATCTGTAAAACGGTTATTTTTGGGCAGCTGAAACCACATTGAGCTTTAACAGGATACTATAAACGATAACTGGGGAAAAAACAGAGAGGTATTTTGATATATATTTTTGTAATGTCCACTTGAAGTTTGAATGTCCATTTTCTTGTAATATAAAGTACGCTTATCGATAACACCTTCATATTTGTATCTATGGAAATAAATCAATCAATCAATCCTTAAAAGTTCTTCTTCTTACTTGCTTCTTCAGTTTCCATTGCGATCAACACATTCGAAGTCACCAACAGATTAGAGAAAAATTAGAAAAAAAAAATTCTGAAAAAATACTCCGCACGTGTTGCGTTGAAGCTATCTGACAATTTGAGCCTGATACAGGCATATAAATAAGGGCTCCCATGTGATTACTTGAACACATATAACACACTTCAAACATATATGAAAAGCACCGCCTACTTGATTTGGTGAATTAAAAATTTCGAATTTTTGATTTTTGTCTATGGAACAAAAAAGTGCGGCATGCTCAAAAATAATTTCACTTAGTTTCCAAGAAAGCTGAAGTAAGAAGCTATACGTTGCATGAAAGGATATATTTAAAAAAAAAAATGAGATCATGACCATGAAAAATATAAAAAGTGGTGTAAAAATTTTACTTTTCAATCATAAATGTTCATCAATAATTAATCACACTTGATAAATTTTGAAAAGACGATTGAAAAGTTGGCGTTACTTGTAAACTTAATAAACATCATATACATCCATAAACATTATTTCACCAAAACTAGAAGTGACAGACGAAATTTTCAAAAGATTAAAGTCAGGACACTAAAATCTACCAGGTTTTGAAAACATAGGTTTCAAAATGCTGTTTCTTGCTTGAGTAATCAATTAAATTATTTAAATAAGATTTTGGAATGTTAAGCTATATTTATTGAAAAATTTCCTTCAAGATTGTAATAAACTTATGATTTTCATTTCCATATTAGGTTTAAATAAATTACCAAACTTTTTAGAATCGTTTTTTTTAATACCGAGTTTTTAAAGTCAAACTTTAAAACTTTTTGTTGTATTGTTAATTAGTTTGTCTTTGTTTTTCAATCCTCAGTCTTCATGATCTGAAAATATAATCTTCTTCGAAATCTTAATTTGATACGAAGAACATAGTTTCTACATGTATTCTTTTCAGGACCCAATCAAATTGGACCAATATTTCAAAAGACGGCGACAAAAATGTTACACTTTTAATTATTGTTTTTATCAGTTTCAAAAAATTCAAATTTATCTATGAAAAGTTCGAAAAATGATTCGAAGTAGCAGCTCACCAGAAATCAAGCTAATTTTTTTATTATTGGTGACTTTAATGCAAACACCGATCTTGGAATAATATTTCATCAAATTCTAATGGGAATATTTTATAAGGTACACTGGGGTAAGTGTGGACGATGGCTATTCAAACAATACTGTACACTATTTATTCAAACTTTTAATGCAGAATGTTCAATTTACTTGTAATCTTTCCAATAACTATGAAAAAGATACGATTCATACAGTAACGGATGTTTACAGCGACTTTTTTGGGATTTTCTATTTTCAACTACGATGTCAGGTTGATGTGCATCTTTTTCAATTGCAAATTTCTCGTAAACTAGCTGGTTCTCGATGAAAAACCCTACATTGAAACAATCCTTACATTCTAAACAAACAATCAAGAAAAGAGACCGCGGTAAAAAATGAAGAAAAAAGAATTTATTTACAAAAAAATAAAGTTTTGTCTCCAACCCCTACCTGGGGTAAGTGTTGGCGGCGTTAAAAGACTCGATGTTTACACATTTTTTCAATTTTTTTTCCTATGAATTGTATTATTTAGCTAAATTTAGCATTTGGAACATGAAAAGTTGTGTAAAGTACTTGTTTGTTCTGTGTTTTTGATAAAATCGGCTCTCGTGTGTTGCAACATAAATTACACACAATAATTATTGAAAGATGCCTTACTAATAGTATCATGAACTTTTTTCTTAATTTTGGACGGTTCGAGCAATAAAGTAACGTATTCAACCAAGAAAACACAAATTTTTTGAAAATTTCCTGAGAAATCAAAGGGAAAATCTACCGTACACACTTACCCCATAAAGCGGGGTAAGTGAAGACACCAGCAGTCTAAAACAATTTACGTGATAACTTTTTTCGCTTTGCTTCAATCGAGCTCATCTCTTCAGCATTTGTAAACAACATGTTCTGCATCACATTGAACTTAATTTTATTGAAATTGCTCCTCTGCGGATTTTGCAATGATATTTTCAAGTTGAACTATACGAAAAACCGTCCACACTTACCCCGGTGTACCTTATAATGACTGCTCTGCAGGTTATTACACTGTTGAATATCCTAATGGGCATACTTGCTTCTCTTCGATTAGAAATCCTTCCACAATTGATATGGTTCTAACGGATTTCGGCGAGCATTGTAGTCAATTAGTTACTCATGCGGACCTCGATTCAGACCACCCTCCAGTAACATTTTCTTTATCCCAAAGTCCCATTGAAAACCCTTTAAAATCAACTTTTAACTTTCAAAAAGCTAACTGGGAGCGATATAGGAAGTTTATTGAACGTAATTTAGATGTGAACGTTCCACTGAATTTAATAGAAGATATTGATTTGGCTATAGAAAATATTACGTCCACGCTAAAGCCGCTTCTATACCCAAAGTTAAACATAAATTTAATCAACCTTTGATCGTCGATGAACTTCAGATTTTGATACGAATGAAAAACATTCATCGACCTAATATCAACGAACTCGAGATCCTTATTTAAAATTTATTGATTGCAGCCTTCAAAAAAAGATCAATCGCCTTTTAAATTTTATTGGTACTGAAAATTTGCAAAAGCATTAGAGGTTTTTTTTTTTTTAAATATATCTTTATTAGTACCAATTCATCATTACATTTATATTACATTTATACATTAAATTAGGTGTTCAGTTCAATAATGAACTTTCAGAGCCCTATAGTTTAATAATCACTAAAATTTATTTATTCGACTTAAATTTGCTGAGCACAATCAAGCATTTTTATAAAGGAGAACATCCTGTAGAGAAAAAAAACAAATTATATACTAAAAACTAAAGCTATCCTAAAATTAAACTAATTGTAGAGAGAGCGAATCTCTGCGATGGAAGACTGCATCGATTTGCCTCTGAAGTTGGAGATGATTTTGTTGGCCATCTCTTCGATCGAGTCAATGCCTGCAATCCGATGAAGATCTTCGGTGCTGTGCCAAGGTGGAAGCCGCAAAATCATTTTCAGAACCTTGTTCTGAACCCTCTGGATGGCTTTCTTCCTCGTCGCGCAGCAGCTAGACCAAATCGGAACTGCATACATTATCGCTGGTCGGAAGACTTGCTTGTAAATAAGCATCTTATTCTTCAGGCAAAGTCGGGATTTCCTATTGATGAGAGAATAAAGAGATTTAGTGTATTTATTACATTTAGATTGAATATCTTCAATGTGATTCTTAAAAGAAAGATTCCGATCAAGTGTGAGTCCCAAGTACTTCACGTGATCAGACCATTCTAAAGAAACCCCATTAAAAGTTATGGAATGATTTTCATTAGGTTTTAAAAAATTTGCTCTTGGCTTATGGGGAAATAAAATAAGTTGAGTTTTGGAAGCGTTAGGAGAAATTTTCTACATTTTCAAGTAATTCAAAAAGGAATTTAAATTTTGTTGCAATCTACTGCGTACCACCCGTAAATTTCGACCTTTGGCTGAAAGCAAAGTATCGTCAGCAAATAATCTTCTACCTTTTCCTTCTGGGACATCAGGAAGATCAGAAGTAAAAATATTGTATAAAATAGGCCCAAGTATACTACCCTGAGGGACACCAGCTCTAATGGGTATCCTTTCAGAGCATGAATTTTGATAGCTTACTTGCAAAGTTCGGCTAGTCAAATAATTTTGAATAATTTTGGTGGAGATATACAGGAAAATCAAATCGAGCTAATTTAGCTACTAAGCCTTTGTGCCAAACACTGTCAAAAGCTTTTTCAATATCAAGAAGAGCAACACCAGTTGAATAACCCTCAGATTTGCTAGCGTTAATCATATTAGTTACACTCAAAAGTTGATGTGTAGTAGAATGTCCATGACGAAAACCAAATTGTTCATCAGGGAAAATAGAATTCTGATTAATGTGAATCATCATTCTATTCAAAAATAACTCTCTCAAATAGTTTACTTAAAGAAGGAAGCAAACTAATTGGTCGATAACTTGAAGGCTCTGAAGCACTTTTTCCAGGTTTCAAAATTGGAGTTACTTTGGCATTTTTCCATTTATTGGGAAAATAAGCCAAGTGAAAACATTTATTGAAGATTTTAACTAAAAAATTTAAAGTGCTTTTAGGCAACTTTTTAATATGAATATAGAAAATCCCATCTTCCCCCGGGGCTTTCATATTTTTAAATTTTTTGAAAATCAATTTAAGTTCATCAATATTTGTCTCACAAGAACTTTCAAAAACAATTTGCTTAGAAAGAATATCATCAAATTCTAGGGAAATTTGAGCATCAATTGGACTTACAACGTTTAAATTAAAATCATGAGCAGACTCAAATTGTTGGGCTAATTTTTGAGCTTTTTCTGAATTAGTTTAAAAGAAGTTTATCCCCATCTTTCAAAGTAGGAATTGGCTTCTGGGGCTTTTTCAGAATTTTAGTTAATTTCCAAAATGGCTTTGAGTAGGGTTTTATGTCCTCTACTGCTTTTGCAAAATTTTCATTACGAATGAAATTTAAACGACGTTTGATCTCTTTTTGAAGGTCGCAATAAATTAATTTCAAATAAGGATCCCTAGTTTCGTTGAAATTGGCGTCGACGAATGTTTTTCAGTCGTATCAAAAACTGAAGATCATAATCAATTAAAGGTTGATTAAATTTATGTTTAACTTTAGGTTTGAAGCGGCTCTAGCATTGACTATTGAAGTTGTCAAATTTTCTACAGCCAAATCAATATCTTCTATTGAATTCAGTGGAACGTTTACATCTAAATTAAAATTCATATATCGCTCCAGTTAGCCTTTTGAAAATTAAAAGTTGATTTTAAAGGGTTTTCAATGGGACTTTGGGATAAAGAAAATGTTACTGGAAGGTGGTCTGAATCGAGGTCCGCATGAGTAACTAATTGACTACAATGCTCGCCTAAATCCGTAAGAACCAAATCAATTGTGGAGGGATTTCTAATTGAAGAAAAACAAGTATGCCCATTAGGATATTCAACAGTATAATAACCTGCAGAGCAGTCATTAAATAAAATATTCCCATTTGAATTGATGAAATATTATTCCAAGATCGGTGTTTTGCATTAAAGTCACCAATAAGAAAAAATTTATATGCGGCAACAATTATAATTTTCCCCATAGAAGTTTCTTATTCAATTCCAATTGTTTCTAAGACTTTTGTATTGAAAGAAGGAAGAAGTCTAATTTGAGACGACTATTGATGACAATAGCTACACCCCCACCTTGTCGATCAAGTCGATCATTTCGTAAAATTTTAAAGAAAGCATTGCTTTTCAAGTTATTGTCTGGCTTTAAAAAAGTTTCAGTGATGGCAGCAATATGTATGTTTTGAGTTTTCAAAAATAAAAAGAACTCGTCTTGGTTAACCAGCAAAGATCTAGCGTTCCAATTCATAATATTTAAACATCTATTTGGATCCATGAGGGAATCGTAAAGTCATAATAATTTTGTTAGCATAATTAAAAGAAGTTTGGAAAGCTTCAAACATTGAATTTGCTTTCAACATAAGTTGCATCATTTCCATTAATTTTGATGCAAAAATTTTAATTTTTCCTCAGTAATCTCACCCAAATCAACAAAATTGTTAGAATCAGAAGAGGAAGGAGAAGAAAAAGTATTTGATATTACCCAGCCGTGATTCAATGTAGGCCGAGGCTGACTGCGAACAGGCAGATTGTTTGCCGGTCTGGCGTGTGTAGACGAAAAAGAGGAAGGAGGAGAAGAAACTTTTCTGGAAACTTTGGGGTTTTTTCCTAGAAGCAACAATTTTTGCCCTAACGGGACAATCTAGAGAATTCGAGGAATGATTACCTGCGCAATTCGCAAACTTAAAAAAATCTGTTTTTGGCTTATCACCACCAAAAAGGCATTTAGATTTTTCATGATCGAATGAGCCGCAAAACATGCATCTGGCATTCATTCTACAATTTTTAGTGCCATGACAAAAAGCTTGACAACGACGACATTGCGTAATATTTTGTAAAAAATTGGTATGGGATTTACGAAAAGGTTCAAATTTTACTCGACAATGAAACATAAGACGAGCCTTTTTGCAAAATTTCAAATTATTAACCTGATCCTTTTTAAAATGGATCAAATAAAGTTCAGGAGCAAAACCAACACTACTGGTATTATTCGTGTTGGTTCTTTTCCTCATTTAAATTACTTGAATTGGAGAAAAACCTAACAAAGAATTTAATTCATTTGTGATCTCATCCGGTGTCTGATCGCCGTGAGACCACGAAGTACAACTTTAAAAGGACGATCACTCTAGTGTCGTACGTAAAAATTGGTGTTTTTTATTATTCAAATAATTTAAAATTTTTTGAAAATCATTAAAAGATTCCGCCAATATACGAGCAGTTCCCCTTCGACCGATCTGAAAAGAAATCTTCACATCCTTGACGGAAGTGACGATTTCTTTTCAAAAGGCATTGAAGTCAGGAATCGTGACCGTTATTGGTGGAATCTTTTCGTTTTTAAGAGTATAAGAAGAAGAAGAAGGTTTCTTAGTACTCTTATCAGAATTAAATATGAATATTTCCTCATCACCGATGTTATGAAGGACATCGAATGAATTGGAAATTTCAACTTTTTTGGCAGATGGCCCTGGATTAGGTTCAGCAATCCGTTTTCTTCCGGCCCTTGAGCCGGCCGAAGACTTCCCCATGCTGGAAAGAAAAGAGAAAATATGAATAAAAGAAAATGAAAATAATTTTAGCACTGAAAAGTGCTGATTGAAATACAGGTAAGGAAAAAATAAATAATGTAAAATGTTCCTGCAGGTACACAGCAACGATACGATGCTCCGGCGTACGTGTTGACGGCTCAACGGTACAGATGGAAGTGAAGCATTAGAGGTAATAAATCCCAATTCAAAGCCATTTTGAAAATTAACTTAAATTCTGAAAAAAAAACCCAAAAGCCAATTCCTACTTTAAAAGATGGAGATAAAATTCTATACAATATTTTAACTTCTGGTCTTCTTGATGTACCAGAAGGAGAAGGTAGAAGATTATTTACTGACGCTTTAAGCAAAAGGATTTTACGGGTGGTACGCAGTAGATTGCAACAACATTTAAAATGCTCCTTGTGGAAAATTTCTCCTAAAGCTTCTGAAACTCAACTTATTTTATTTCTTTATAAGGCAAGAGCTTATATTAAAAACCTAAAGAAAATCATTCTATATCTTTTGAAGAGTTTCATTAGAATGGTCTGATCACGTGAAATACTAGGGATTCAGATTTGATCGGAATCTTACTTTTAAGAATGGCATTGAAGGTATTCAATGTAAATGTAATTAATGAATCAAATCCCTTTATTCTTTCATCAACAGAAAATCCTGAAAAATAAGATGCTTATTTAAAAACAGGTGTCCCGACCAGCAATAATGTATGCAGTTCGGATTTGGTCTATCTGCTGCGCGACGAGGAAGAAAGCCATCCAGAGGATTCAGATCAAGGTTCTGAAAATGATTTTGCGGCTTCCACCTTGGTACAGCACCGAAGATCTTTATTGGATTGCGGGCATTGACTCGATCGAAGAGATGGCCAACATAATCATCTCTAACTTCAGAGGCAAATCAATGCAGTCTTCCATTGCAAAGAGTCATTTACTTTATAATTAGTTTAATTTATGAATAGTGTTTGTGTGAATGGATTAAACCGATACCGTGTCATTTGCCACAAGCGTGCAGCGAGTCAGTCTCGGTGTTGTTTTCGGGTTTAAGACCTCCGGACAGGTCTGCACATTTGGCGACCGTGGCAGGTAATCTCTTTTTAACATTAAAAACGAGAAA
Organism: Uranotaenia lowii; assembly: GCF_029784155.1. Taxonomy (NCBI): domain Eukaryota; kingdom Metazoa; phylum Arthropoda; class Insecta; order Diptera; family Culicidae; genus Uranotaenia; species Uranotaenia lowii. Next base: position 89,124,081 of record NC_073692.1, read on the forward strand.
TTATTTTGAAAAAATCGAACTGAAAAAGTAATCAAACGTAATTATCGATTCACGGTGAATTTATTTTCATCAAACTTGATTGATAATCAATAAGTTTGTAAATTACCCAAAGTTGAAAACACCGTGATAAAATGAGTAGTTCGGAAGTTGAAACAAATAGCAACGCTGTTGGATGATTTCCCAAGGCTATCAAGAATGAAGTGAAAAAAAAGAGCAAACGAGCCACTTAGTAATTATCTGTTTTGGCAAGTTAACGAATTGTGAAATAATGCCGAAACTGGATTTGTAGAAGATGAGAAGCCGACATGAAATAAAAATGAAATTTGAAGCGGGTCGTAAAGACAGCTTGATCATGTTCACAATTTCAAGCGGGTTGAGAGGACAGCTTGAAATTGAAAGGCGAGTTGAGAGGACAGCCTGAAAGTATCGATATAAACTTCAACTATGAGAGGACAGCTTGAAATTGAAAGGCGAGCTGAGAGGACAGCTTGAGAGTATTGATATTAATTTCAAGCGAGTTGAGAGGACAGTTTGAAATTGACAGGCGAGTTAAGAGGACAGGCTAAGCGTATCGATAGAAATTTCGAACGAGTTAAGAGGACAGCTTGAAATTTAAAGGCGAGTTTAGAGGACAGCCTGAAAGTATCGATATTAATTTCAAGCAAGTTGAGAGGAAAATTCAAATTGACAGACGAGTTGAGAGGACAGCCTGAAAGTATCGATATAAACTTCAAACAAGTTGAGAGGACAGCTTGAAATTGATAGGAGAGTTGAGAGGACAGCCTGAGAGTATTGATATTAATTTTAAGCAAGTTAAGAGGACAGTTCGGAATTGACAGGCAAGTTGAGAAGACAGGCTAAGATCGATAGAAATTTCGAGCGAGTTGAGAGGACAGCATTAAATTGAATGGCAGGTAGAGAGGAGAGTCTTAAAGCATCAATAGAAATTTCATGCGAATTGAGGGAACAGCTTGAAATAAAAAGGCGAGTTTAGAGAACAGTTGATGTACTTTACTTGATTGTTAACCAAGTGGGTTGGAAGTACAGCTTGGGGGAATAATAATTAGAAAGTAAGCGAGTCGGTAGGATAGCTGAAGAAAAAAAAAATCAAAAATAAAAGGGACAGCTAAGAACGATGTACAGTGGACGATGTACAGTGGCCATCGTAATGTTTTAATCTCAAGTGAATTGAACCAAAAAAATTTATATTTTTGTAACAACTTTAGAAAACCGATTGGAATAAGATTAAAATTTAAAGCGAGTCGAGAGGACAACTTGAAATTTGAAGAGAATCGAGTCGAGAAGACTTTTTTTCAAATTAATTTGAAGATCAAGCGGGTTGGGAGTACAGATTGAGAAATTATTAAACTATGAAGCGTGTCGAGGGGACAACATGATAGGAGGAAAAACAATACTTTAAGACAATCAATTGCTTTAGTTTAAGTTTAACATATTTTTGACATTACAGGATGTTCTCCTATATTAAAATACTTGATTGCGCTCAGCTAATTTAAGTCGAATTTATAATTTGTGAGTATTTAGTTAACTACAGGGCTCTGAACAGTTCATTATTGAGCCGAACACCTAATTTAATGTAAAAATGTAATTTAAATGAAATGATGTATTGGTACAGAGACATATTTGAAAAAAAATTTAAACTTTTCCTAAGACAAAAGTTAAAACGAAGTTTTACTTCGCCTTGGAAAAAGAAAGGGGGTGAGGGGAGGGAGTTTATAATGAAGAGTCTTTTCAAACTCGAAGGTCAAAAGATCATGAGCGGAATGTTTAGGGAACGAAATTTTCCATGCATTTGAGCTTCATTAGAGTTGTTACTGGTTTGCGAACTTTAAAACTTTTTACCAGCTGAACGATAAAGAACAGTTTCAGTAATTGGCATGGATGATAGCTACTTATTACGTGCAGCTGGTAGTGTTCCAGTTACCTTCCAACAACCAGTTAACTATTCAAATATCCGCTGCCATTGATGTGAACCTCTAGTTTCGATTTGTTACTTTATCAGGGACGAAGGATGGACAAATTTGATACTCTCAAATCCCACATCAATCGTTTGTTTTCATCAGATGATAACTGTTTCCGTTTTTTGAAAATTATATGGATATGTGGAGGTAATTTGTTTCAAACCTAAAAAGAGAATTTTAGTTAATATTTTTTTAAATTTTCACTATTAGGTATATACTTTGAAACATCAAAACAGTTCTGGAAAAATGTGTGGCACCTTTATCAGACGTTGATTGCGCTTCAATGGGTTACCAGAGCGCTAGTACTGGTCACTGCCATTGCAGTGGAAGATAATGTTCTCTTCATCATATTCGACACTATAAGTTTTTTAACCATGTCATCGCTCTATGGATTATCCTTCAATCTGAGATACTACATGCCTAGAATCGTTGAAGTTTCCCAACTTTTGCTCCAGAGACGAGCTGAAAATCACGAACAGGAACAAATTTACAGCTATTTTCACCGTCGAAGTTTGAATGTATTCTACCAAGTTTTCGTCCTCAGTGTTCTGTATGGAATGTTTCTATGGAGTCCTAACTCACAAATGAAGAACGTTTTTGGAGCCCCAATACTTTCATTTCTTTTTGGACCAAAGCTAGGCCAAGGGCTGTATATGGCGTCCATTTTAACCCTGGGCTTTACCAGCTGCAATCGTCATTTGAGCAGTTTCGTCACCTATGTAACCCTGTTGAAAGGATTGCAAATCGAGATGAACATTTTGTGCCAAAAGTGTTACGAGCTAATCGAACAAATTGATTTAGAGCTGTTTGCTCTTTCCGAACCCTGCAAGCCAATGGAACAGCTTTCCCGCGATAATGCTTTTTGGAACTGGCTGAACCCTCGAATAAAAATGATATCTAAAAATCATTTGGAGAACATAAGGTTACTTTCAGGATCGATTTTTTTTTGGATTTTATACCAATATTCACTTTTATTTTCAGATCTTTTAAAATTATAGAACCCGCAGTTGGAGGCGCATTCTTCACATTCTATTACTTCACGCTATCCTTCATTGGCAATACGATTTTTCTAATTTTTAAGTTGGATTTTTCCATTATCATCATAGTTATGATATCGGCAACATTTATTTCGGTGCTAGAGTGCTACTACATCTGCTGTGTCATCGATAACATCCGGCGGATTGTAAGTTGTAACTACCTTTTTGAGAGAGAAATGCAACAAAATTTATATTTTCCATTCTAGAATGAAACCATTCAACTGCAACTGTTTGAACTGGGCACCCGGATTCCTCTCAACAGAGAATATCGTTGCCATTTCCGATCAGCTCGCAGCACGCTGCTGATTTTACATCTTACAACCGGAAGTTATGTACGCTGCAGTTGTTTGGGTTTGTTTGAGATATCTGCTGAAGCAATCTACGGTCTTTTACGCACCAGTTATTCGTGGCTTGCGTTTTTGATGAAATATGTTTGAATTCAAAAACGATGAGATGAAGCAATAATGTGCTGGCAATAACATTAAGATCATTATCAAAATTATATTTCTGGATGTCTGAATATCCGTGAGATAAAAATAACAAAGTTTTAAAATTAAATCTGCATAATGGATTATAATTCATGTTTAAGTGTCTAATTCGATAGTTTACAGTTTAAAAAAGAGAGACTTTCAGTAAAAGAGGTTTACAGTAAAGTACTCCTATAAAATGTGTGTCCCAACAAAAAAGCTTTTGTTATTTTATGGTTTCCGTCATTTTGTTACATGAATAAAAGTTTGATACTTATTGATTCCACAGTGAATTAAAATTAAACTAATTGGAAATTTGAATAACTTGAAGATGTGAAATTTCTCACAATTTGGTCCAGGTTTTTGGGATAATTGATGTGTTTAGTAAATAACAATAAAATTTAACATGAAAATAGTTGTATCCATTTTTTTTTAAATATTCGAATTTAGAATTAGAGCAACGTTGCTGTTAATCACTTTTTGGTCGTTCCACTTTTAATTCAAACGTCTTCATTCCTCTTCTGGTAGCCCTAATTATACAATCCAACCAAAGAAAAAAAAAGTTCAGATGACGTCTAAAAGATTTGGACCATCTTCAACGATGTTCTACGGATTCTGTCGAGCACGCTGTCGTTAGCCGGTCATAACGAGGAATAAATGGAGCGATCTGCCAGACACCACCATCGACTAGACGACGACGACAGCCTACAACAACAACAACAACAACAACAACAACAACAAGATGTCTGCCCGGAAGTGGAAGCTGTCTGCTTAGTTTTTACTGGTGTCCATTCTAGTCCCCACCGTTAATGTAGTCTCGGTCCTTTCGCATCTGCAGCAAGCAACCAAGAAGTCCATTGAAAATGAATGCGACACATTCATAGGCCTCAAAAACAAAACCATAAAAAAATAAATGGAGCCTAACGATATGGGAGGGTGGTTTGGACTTTGATGAAGAAATGGGCGAGCAAGTTGTTTTGACTGGAAACACATAATTTAGCTCTCGGTGCCTGCTCTCAAAGAGGAAGTGTTTCAGAAATGCAAGCTGTTCACATCACGGGCATGTGTGGTGTGAACATTTTTCAGGTTAAGCCATAAGAGAGGCTTGAAATGTTTTTCCTGTTTTCTTTTCACTCTGTACATTTCGGTCAAAGAGAATGTGGTTGTTGGCACATTTCAGATACACAACATGAATCACACAACTTTATTACGTTCTGGACGAAAACTTTCCCTGGAAATAACACTTTTCAAATTCAATTGAATGGATGAAGAGGTGTAATTAACGATGTTTCTTTAAAATATATTTGAATGAAAGCTTCAGTCAAATGGGTCATGTTGAATTTTGCCACCCGTTCATTTACATTTTGTAGATTAGCTTTAAAAACTGAAAAATTTTAGCTCGATAGTATACTCGATTTAGGAGAGCCTCAAAGCGCCAAATTTGGAATAAAAAGCTTGTTTTTTCTACCCCCAAACATCTCCAAAGGGGCGATAAAGGAAATAAGCAGAATAAAAATTTTAATTTTTTATACTGAAAGACCAAGAAATGTATGAAACGTTGAGATCTTTTGTTAGCTAAAAAAAATGATCAAACATCGAGTTTCTGGGACAGAAAACCGGCGTTTTTTTTTCGAAAACCGACTAAGTCTGTCTTTCTGTCTGTCCATCTAGTCCCAATAGAACTACTGAACCAATTTACGTTATACTTGACAGGGAGCTGTATTGGAGTCCAAGTCAGGAAATTTTGAGACCTCTCCTCCCCCACAAGAAAGGAGCAGGTGGCCTTCCAAATAAAAAACAAATGCTTGCAAAACTCGAGAAATGCTCTAGCAAATGGAATCAAATATGGCATGGGAGGTTTTTTGGGTGCGAAAAATGTTTCAACGATTATTTGAAATCCTCATCACCTTCCAATAGAGAAAAGTAGGGAGGGGGGGGGGTGGTTTCCATACATTTTTTAACTGAAGAAGAAATCGATCAAATTGAACCAAACTTGGCATGTGATGATATTAGCTTGTCTGTGGTTTCAGGGTACGATAAATGTTTAACTGAATCTGTGGTATCCCTCTTTCCTTCCAGTGAGAAGATAGGAAGAGGAAGGGTATTCTTATACAATTTTTCACATAATTTGAGAACTGATCAAGCAAATGGAACCAACTTTGACATGGGAGAGCATGTGATACAAAAAGTTGTTATATTTTTTGTGTGTCGATTATAGTCGTTTTACCATCTTTATGGCATCCGCGATTTTCTATCAATTTTGCTGTTGACATACATTTATTGGAAAACGTATCCAGTACAACTGTGCTCGATGTCTTCAACTAGAACTCGCGGACAACGGCTCAGGAACCAACTGACTTGTCAACTGAGCTATTTCACAAGCCCTGAGAAGTGATCATTATTTGAAATCCCTAGAAATTATTGAATTCGTAATATAGTAAGGGAGGAGAGAGGCTTTCAAACAATTTTCTGAACAGCTGTAAAATTTATTTAAGAAATAGAACCAAATTTCACATGGAAAAGGATTAAAGTACGAGAAATGATGCTTTTAAACCTACCCTAGCAACGGGAGGCAATCGGGCGTGGGCATGATCGGATGATTTAAATGAACCGCTCCGAAAAGTTTATCCTCCTATTTGGTGCTTGCCCGGCTTATAGACCCATCAATAGGGTGGGTTTAGTCTGTATAGCCCCTGATTACCGATCATCCTACCGTTCCTCAATCCGTTGACCCGCAATCTAATATTGTCGAATAATTACCTGAGAAAACCAAGATAAAAAGACAAATATTCAGTTTGTCTCGAAAATACTAACTGAAGAAGAAAAACAAGTTCCTTAGAGTTTCTTCAACCGACCCACTTTCCCCGTACCAGTTTGCTAAGATCGCGTAAAAGGCAGGAAAGGAGCTGAAAAAAAACGAAAGTCAACCTAGACCAGAGGAAGATTTACGGATCCGGAAAAAAGCGTAGGGGAACATGCCCTATTATGCGCCACCTAAGCGAATCGCTGATTTTCTATGTATTCCACGTACAAATTGTGTTAAAAATGGGTGTAATCGATGAAAAAAAGTGTTTTCTACGAATGCCTGTGATTTTTTTATTTTTCAAATTGCTATACTTGCTTCAAAAACTTGATTTTTACAAATCATATTCAAAGCCACAGAACAAAACTGTGTTGCTAATACGCGCCGCTGTGTATTCAATACGCGCCTAGCAGCCGAACACACCCGAAAGCAGCCGAAGACCGAAAACACACCAATACTTACAGACACTTTTACTGAAAAGAAAATCAAAATGGACTACTCAAAATTTAAAAAAATGAAAAATAGATTTTTTGGGCTGAATTAACGCTCAAAATATGGTTTTAGACTTTTTGTTCATTTTCAATGAAAATTGGCCTTTTTGAAAAATTAATGCTATTTTCAGCCTACTACGATTGGCGCGTTATAGCGAACGCATAGGCCGTGATAGAACATACCCATAAAAAGCATACCTTAGCGAGTTCAGTATGATTTTTTAGCATAAAATCATAGTTTAGATTTTCCTCTATCGATGTGTCAGAAAATATTGTTTTATTCGTTTTACTTTGCTTGATGACACCTTATTGAAGATGTTTTCAAATGAAGAAAAACCTAAATTGTGAAATTATCACGATACAGGGGCATTTTAAGGAAAAATTAATACTTGCCATGACCTATCACACCATTTAAAACAAATTGGTAATATTTTGCAGGCTTAAAATGTTTCAGATTCTTCAAAATAAAGGTGGCGCGTATTAGCCACATGGGGCGTTATATGAACTTTTCCCCTAATCCTTTTCTTGGACCGTCATTCGGGGTTTAGGTAGATCGGTTCCTCCAGCAATCGGTTTTTGGATTTCGATTTAAAAAAATACTCAATATGTACATGTTGAAACTTACGGTTTCTTCCGGCGTCCGGAATAGCAGATGACTTCTGCTGCCACGAGCAGAACCAAAACATTGTTTGTTTTATTTCCTCTCGCTACGTCCAATTCGCAATCGAGAACAATAGATCCATGATTGCTGATGACAGATGATGATGATAAACACGATACAATTGTTCACATCATCACACGGTTGAGCGAGACTACTAAAATTGGGTTCGGGGTTACACAATAGTGTTGTCAGATATTCTGAGTAAGAGTATCAAAAATGAGTACTTCCCGGTTAGGGAGATGATAAGTGAAGAGTGAGACAAAAGCAATCGCTAATGAATTGTGTAGTTATGTTATTACTAGATTGACGAAACATGATCAAAAATAACTCTATTCCCCCAATGAAACTTGCGTTTTCAACAGTACAATATCGACAAACCAATAGCTCTTTTTCAAAACGTGAATTGCACTAAAGAAACTAACTGCACTTTTATTGGCACTCGAAGGGATCTGAAGGAAAATAGCAACTTAAGTTGAATCCTTGAAAGCGTGATTTCTTAAATTTGCACTATGTCACACGCGAAATTCAAAATTTTAACCGATCCTGAAAACTTTACAGTCAAAGGAAAAGTGGTCAAGGGATCGCATTAGCCATCAGATCAAATGATCTATTGATCTTCTGGTGTAAGTTGGGTGGAGCGATATCGACCACCCGTTTTACCACTACAATCATGATGGGGTGATGGGGTTAATAAACGGGCGCCTCCCAATCAGCTGATGATTACAGGCTTCATCCAAACATGCGCTTAGCGATCACATCCCAGTTGCAGAAAAAAAAATCTTATTTAAATGTCCGTTCCTTAATGACATCATACCTAGAATTCCCTTGGGCGGTGGGGTTTACGTCATTGAGTGACTCGCCAGAAGAGCGGATTTAAGTTTCCATAAAAGTTAATATTACGTCACTGAGCGACTGGTGTTGTGGAATGCAAATTCTCTGAATAGTCACATTCTAAAAATAACTGAGAGTTACTTTATCGATACAATTTTATGAGTGCTAGGGGTGTTTACGCAAATAAGTTTACGCAAAATCGATACTGCTACACCCTTCTTCCAATGAGCAGGGATGCAAACAGAGATGGCAATGTGCCTGATTTTTTGAGGCTCAGCCTGTCAACCTGATAATCCATTGATTTTGCCTGATTTTAGAAAATACGCTTGATTTTGCCTGATATTTACGAAAGTGATGAAGAGTGGGTAGTAAGGAACTGGATTGAGATTGGGATTGGAATTCTTATTTAAAAAAGGGATTTAGAGGGAATCTTTCGATTGCTTTGATTCAGTAGAATTATTCAAACATGTAGGCTCACAACACATATTAGAATGAAAATATAGAGCGATGACCAAAAAAAAAGGTTATCACTTTGAGCAAAATTTTCGTTACTTTAACCAAGTCTGATTTTGCCTGATTTTGCTTAATTTTGCCTAATTTTATTCCACCAGTTTCCTGATTTTTGAAAAAAAAAGTTGGCAACCCTGGATGCAAATCGAGCAGATCTGATAATAAAAATTAGTTTATCAGTTATTAAACACTTAGCGATTAATATGAGAATGAGAAGACTTCCCATCCGTTTCCAAGGACAGTCAAGATAACTTGTCCGAAATTATTTTCTCTCAGTCAGTTCTCGTTCTGAGAATATTCTCCGACAAAACTAGAAGCGAGCAAGAGAACAAACGAACAGAGAATGCTTTTTCCAGCTATTCGGGTCCATTCTGACTCTTCGCGCCCTTAACTTAATGCAAAATAGTGAGATATTTTTTTTCGTCCGGGAGCGAAAGCTTATCCTAAACGTATCAAAGAGGCAAAAAATTTGAATCGGAATGCAAAACTAATCAAGAGCAAAATTGAAATTGATAAATTCGAATATAGTGTCCTTGCTGATGAAAATTTCCCTCAACATTGTTTTGATCGGCCAATTCTATCGGAGGATAACGATTTTTGACTCCCTGCCAATGAGTGCATAGTCAGGGGAGAGGGGCCCTTATAAAATTTAGTTGGCATAACTTGAGAATTAGTAAAGCGGAAGGAATCATATTTGGCATGGAAAAGTTTTTGAGTAAGAGGTATGTTTCTAAGATTGTTATGAACCCATCCACCTAGCAGCGTGAAGAGGAAAGGAGAGGAGGGGGTTCCATATAATTTTATTGTATCGCTTATGAAATTTGATATGAGATGATTTGTGACCACGAAAAGATGGGTATGATTTTTAGAAACGCCTTGAAGTAGTGGAAGATATGAAGGGTAAATTTAGATGGGGACAGAACTATTTTTATTATAAATTGTATCAATCAAAAGGGACCATCTCGTTTGCATACAAATCTCTCCTTTTTTCTGGGCAGAGTAGGAAAGTAAGATGCATACATATTCGTGTTAAAATTTTATTTTATTTGATATAACTCAAAAACTGTTATCAAAAAATTGGAGCCAAATGTTGCATGTGACGTTTTTCAGATACTTAACCCTAATCCGCTCTTGTGTGTCAATATGACACTTGTGGAAGTTTGGCGGCTTGAACCTTTATTTGAGTGCATCCAAATAAAAAAAAATCTGCGGGGAACATCAATGAATTCTTTAAGTCTATAATTTTTCATCATCACTTTTTGTTAGGGCACAAATCACAGGAAGAAAAAACTCCCTAGATCTTGAGTGTCAATTCGACACTTTTCGCTTAAAATCGGTTTATATTCTTGCTTCTCAAACGATTTTTACAAAATTCATAGTTTTAGAAACCTCGTGACGTAGCTCAAATGTGTAACTCAGGAAATATTCACCAATAACACTTCAGTCTCCGTTATTCAAAGTCTGAGAAAAAACATCGAAAAACTAGACTAAGCGTTTAAAAAAAGCTATGCACATACGGATATATATTTTTGAAATGTATTTAGGTCAATTAAGCCAGATAAACCAGATAAATTTTTAAAAGAGGATTGAAAAGTTGACATCCTTTCTCGCATTTTTGCATGTTTAGATTGTCAAAATACGAAACACAGAATTTTTAACAAGTTTTCAAAGGAAGCAGGTTTTTCAACTTTCCATTTCTCAGATATTCCTGCACTAAAATATAACTATGCTCAAGATTTTGAGAATATTTACGCAGCGTTTATGTGTATGTAAACCACCAGAATTGGTATGAAATTGGGTTCCTAGTGATTATTAATTTATTACAGAAATTTTGAGCTAATATACACAAAATCAGTGCATAATTGAATTGAACTGTAAGAAAATCTGAGAACTAAAAATTGACAAAAAGTTTGATAAACAGCTAAACAGCCGAAAATTGATCGAAAATTTTATGTTTCGTATTTTAACTATCCTAAAACGCAAAAATGTGCCAAATTTCGACATATTTGTAATACTCTTTTCAAAATTTATCTGATCTGACCTAATTTTGACGGTTCATTGATTGAAAAGTACGGTTTTTACACCACTGTTTTTAGGTTTTTCGTGGTCATGATCTTGAAAATTAAAAAAAAAATTCCGTTTGTTCAACGTTTAGCTTTTAACTAAACATTTTTTGGACCATGCTATTTTGAAAAACTATAGCATTTTTTGAGTAACATATTTAAGTTACATTACGAGGTTTTCAAAACCATAAATTTTGTAAAATCGGTTTGAAAACGAGAGAGACATATTGGTTTTAGTCAGGACTGTCAAATTGACACTCCAGGGACTGTGACAGGTAAAATTTTAGAGACGGATGAGGGTTTTAATATTTTTCCTGGCATAGTTAACCCTTTCCACATTGGGAGGGGATGATGGTGGGAAATTTGTATCAATTAAATGATTAAAGAACTTATGAAGCAAATAAAAACAGATTAAATATTTTAGATCTTGTAAACATATTGAGAGATTAAGATTCATAAAATTAGTTTAAGTCAGGTCAGGTTTGTATTGAAATTCAAAACTCAAGCTGCAGCTCTAGTTATATTGTGGTAGATTTGAAATTTTGTTTGGTATTTGATTTTAAAAAATGTCCACAATACAATTTTTTTTAATTTTAAGAAGATTCCATTGTTTTTGAAAGATGAACCTAAACAAACCGGGTAAATAAAACATGGTTTCGGTTGTCAAATAAGGTATGTTTCGTAGAAACCCTTAAATATGGTTTATCGAGGTATTAATCGAAAATCAGAAGGTATGAGCTATCAATCTCAAAAAAATCCCAAATTTATGGGAACAAACCGAAAAAATATTAAGATTTTACTTATTAACAAAACTGTCACAGTAAAAATAAGTGACCATTTTTAAGTTGTTGTTTGGAACACACCTTGCAAAGGCGAAAAAATAGACATTTGACGAAAATTCCCGTGTCGGATCAGTGAGCACCTTATCTCACTTTCGTCCTGAAGTCTTTAATCGTAAACCGCTGACTTTTTGATTGACTGGCTGACTAAGCTCGGATATAATAATAAGTTCAGATAACGAGAACAGGTTGTTTTGCAGCTCCGTTTATAATAAGACATATACCTTCACATGTACCAATCTTCATTCGCAAATGGCGGATGTGAGCAAAACACATGTCAGTATGTAGGTGGCGAATCCACACACACGTTCTTGCTGCTTTCATTGTAAGGCGAAACGACGTAAATGTTACGTAAAACCCGGTTTCGCCGGTTAATCCGAAGCTCAACGGCAAGGTTTTTTTTTGCTCATTCATTCATCCTGCCATCCCTGGCCTGGATCTTCCCACATCAAAGGCCCAGTTGAAAAACGGGCTGGGTTCTGCTCTGTCGGTTCGTTGCCTGATTCTTCGGTTGGCTCCTGTTAGGATATTTGATATGAAAGGTCGCAACGTTTGATATCGCTATATCCGCTTCTGCCTTTCCGAGGGGCATTCAAATGGCTTTAGCGGTGTGGTTTTGCTGGTTTAACGAACATATGAAGCTATAGTTTTATTTCTTGCGGCATTGCCTCGGGATGAGCGAAATTCGGCTTAAGTGGTAGTTATTTTTCACTTCTGAGCTTTAAAGGATCTGTTTACCGATGGATAAAACCGTAAAATGGTTTGTTTCAGAATTTAACCTTTCCTTTGCCCTGTTGCAATATCCAGAGAAAATTGATATCATGTTTTACAAGTGTTAACTGGTTCTGGCTGGTTCTTTTAAAAGTAAAATTATTTAAATTTTAAGCATTAAAGACACGTAATCGCTTAAAATTCTTTTTTGAGGTTTTTTTTTTAATTTAAAGTTGACTATTTATGTGTTGTGCTTTTTCTTAGCGCTGGTGGAAAAAGCAGTATTATTTCAGCAAAAAAGCAACTTAAATAAAAAGCAATGTTGTGATGTAATGTTCTTCATGAGATTTTATATCATTTCCAAGAAAAGAAATAAAATTGGGTTACAAGAAATTTAGAATTACCAGATGCCATGATTCTCTTAAAACAGGTTGCACTGTCTTTTCTTCTTTAAATTTTGATGAAGAACAAATATAAATTTTAATTATTTGTACAAAATCTCATTTTGAATAAAGTTTAGGCATATCCAATGGTGCAGCATGTAGCGATCGAACAAATTCATGTATTTTTTCCAGAGAGTTAATCTTGTCTGAAGCTTCCTTACCACGCGATTTGATTCCTTGGCCTCATTGATCATTGAAATTTTCCTTAGCCTGACAGAATAATCGCCAAGAGATTTTTTCTTTTCTTTTCCGACACTTCGAGCAACTTTTTAAAATGGTGTCGGTAGCCGCAGACAAGGTTTACTCGTTTGAAAGAATAGCTTGAATTTGTTCGAGCCTACCAGGCAGCACAATTGAAAATGCCCAAACTTAATTAAACATGTGATTTGAACAAGCTAAAGAAATTCAGCTCAATATAATTTTAGTTTATTTCTTTCAAAACCAATGAATCTGGTCACTCTTAATTACTGGTAATTCTTGCTTTGTTTTGCAAATTATAGACAATTTTATGTATAGATCAATGCATCAGAACATTTCAAGACTTTATAAACAATTACTTTCTTGATTAAATAATATTTCTGAAAATTTGACGGAAAATCCATCAGTCTCGCTAGTTTCTTTTCATAAAAAATATTCCTCTGTTTGGGGCGTTATAACCATTATTTTACTACTTCTACCGCTTTTGCTTCTTGGGCGAAGCTGCAGCCAGAGAATTTTTCAGTAAGCTATGGAATGTTGAATTTCATTGGTTTAGGGGAGATGGGGGCATAATGGCCACCTTAAGGAAAACGCTTATTTAACCATAGAACATAGCTATAATATGGAGGTTACATTATTGTTTCGTGTTCAGACACTTGAAAAGCCTATTCCCTAACGGGCTGAAACGTGAAAAACTAAATGAAAACGTTAAAAAATGCATTTTAAAAAAATTTGCCAAAAGCTGAAAATCAGCCACTGTGGAGGCATAATGAGAACCCCCCTGAGGCAGTATGAGCACCATTAATCAGGGCAAGATATGCGTTTTCTGCCGGGGAATCTAGCAGCGAATTCAATTCGATGAAGTCAGGTGAGTCGTAGATTCATCAAACAAAGCAATAACAAAAAAAATCTAGGTCTGTTTGTAGAATACAAACAATTCACGCACGCTCATACATTATGTGCTTTGTTCGTAGGATGATGCTACTAGCCGTATAATGTAACAATAAAAAATCGGTCATGAATTGTAAATGGAAAAAAATCACCTCGAACAGAAATCTTACTCTAGTCTTTTGATTACTTCTCCGACACCTTACCAAAAGGCTAAATCGTCGGATGAAAACTAGTCAAGGTGTGGCGCTATAAATCAATTTTAATTCGCTGCTAGATTCTACGGCAGAAAATGCTCATTATGCCTCGATAATATGGTGCTCTATATGCCCCTAGTCAACAAATTTAAGTAAAAACGTGTTTTAAAATTGATAAAAGTGAAAAATCAAAAATTTTATGATGGTGAAAATTGAGAAACAATGTGTACATCATGTTGCAGTGCGTACATTATAGATCAAGGTTATTTTAAGATCATAAGAGCTTATTTCGTGGTGCTCAAAAATAATAATATTTTCGTAACTTGAGAACCAAGCTAGTTTTTTTTAAATATCTCTGTAAAGATGATAAGGAGATTCCTTTTTTTGTGAAAAATTAGTACTATAGGAAGTACGAAACAAATCCTCATGAAAATTTCTTTAAGAAAATACGTACTTTCGTAGAAAAGCGTAGTGCTCTTTATGCCCTGGGTGCTTGTTATGCCCTCATCTCCCCTACGTGAGAACAATATATTGAAGAAAAACAAAAAAAAATACATTTTCCGAAAAAAAATTTCTAATTGAACATACACAGTTTTGAATCCAAACCTGGATATGTAAGTCTTATTTTAAAATTTGCAAAAATTCTGTCGTTCGTTTTTAACCCTCCAAAGCCGTTAGGGTCAATATGACCCGACGCGCACATTTAAAACATCTTTATCATCATTCCAATATACTGATGAACTGGTAGTTTTGACATACCAAGTATGTTCTATGAAAATAATGATCAAATTAACGCCAAAAAACTAAAATTTGAGTTTTTAAAATCGATTCATTGAGAAATGAAATACAGCTAAGCAAAGCCAAAACTGGATGTCTTTTTTTTTTAAGTAAGACTTTTTTCTACCGGAAGATCTGTCATAGCGGTAAAAACTTTCATTGGACCCCAACATATCTATACATTGTCGGATAGATGGATTCTTCATAATTTCAAACATCAATGAAATAGTTAAATACAGAAAAGCTGTCAGAAGTAATGAGTATTTTGAAAATAAAATTGATTTTTCGGACTTTTAACTTTCTGAACCAGTTTCTGAAAACCTGGTAATACATATCGACTGTATTTTGAAATGTTGAGTAATTAGAATAAATAACCCACACAATGAATGTAATATCATCAAAATCGGTTAACATTTACAGCCAGGAGAACGAAATCAAATTACAACGCATATTTCCCCGAAACGGATATTTAGCGAACGGCTTTGGAAGGTTAATTAAATGGAATCTTTTCAGGCGGCAAGGTTTTTTTTTAATATTTGAAAAGTCGCTATTCTAAACACCCTACTTCACAGCATACAGTGAGTCGTGCGCGGTCCTATGATCAAGGGGGATCATCCCTCCTCTTTCCATCCGAAAACCCCCATTATAAAAATTACGGAAACGATCGAACATCGTAAAAAAAAACTTTTCCTACTCGGTAGACTCTTCAATTTTTCCTCCGAGGGAATGTTTCCCAAAAGATTTTGAATCAATTTTCCAACGGGCGCTACAGAGGCGTAGGATTTCTACTGCCGGTCTTACTTTCTCATCTTACATTTTACATTACAACTTAAATTTTATGTTAAACCTGTTAAACCCAATTTGAAAAAGTCACAGAGATTACATCCCACTGTTAGTTCTACGAATAACTTTGTCGTTTAGAAAACAATTTATTTAATTATTTTTTCTCCAAAAACTGGCTAACGCGAGAATTAATGAAAAAATAGAAGTGGAAATGCTATGTGATCGCCTGGAATGTGTTCTGACTATGATTGTTCAATCTTCAGAAAAAGAAGGATCTCTAAGATTGATTCAGATGGGTGGTCGTATAATTAATCCACCTAAAAAAATGAAGCTTTAGTATCGATCTCTGATGGATCGATCTTATACTTTTTGTTAAATTGTTTGTTATCAAAAGGACAAAAAAAAGAACTCGAAGTTTCAAAGATGCATTAACTTTGTATCTTTAGTAGAAATATGTGCTTAGAAACGCTTTTATTAAGACCCTCAATATATTGAAAAATTCCATATAAAAATTCCAAAAGCCAATGTAATTTTAAGTATCGATATCGACTCAATGCCTAACAAATGGCATTCTTTGACATCGAATTGGCAATAAAAATTTGGATCGAAATTACTCGGCCCTGTTAAAAAAAAGAATCCTAAAAACGTATGATTGAATCGAAAATGAACTGATCAAATCGATTTTTTAATGCCAAAAAATCGATCCGAAAAATAAAAAAAATAAGTTATGCTTTCTGTAGTTTTGAATATTTTCAAGATCCAAACTGAATCATAAATCCAAAATCAAAATATTTTAGCAAATAGTGATTGAATTAAGAAAAAAAAACTGAATTTTGAGTTCAGTATCAGCCATTTTTGAACAATGTGTTTTAAAACTCCAAAATAAATAATACCATGAAGTTTACAAGTGTGTGATCGTTCAAAATTTGAATATCACAATGCCATCAATCAAAATACCTTTTTTGAATTATGTATCCAAATTTGGCAGAGTGTCACGATCCACAACATTCATATCGACAATATTGTTTCCAGAAAATCTACACAATGATAATTTAAACTGAGAGTTATAAACCAGTTTCAGATTTGACAAAAAGAGTTGATTATTGCAATTGCAATTGGTTGAGACCCTACATTAAAGAATATAATCAACTACGTACATATGAAAACAGTTGTTTTGGTGCTATGGCTCGCATAATTTTTAAATTAGGCATGTTTTTTTTAAATTCTTTTTTTTATAGAGGATCAAGATTTTGCCTGGATTCTCTCATTTAAGAAATAAAATGTTATAGTTAGACAAATGTTTCGTAAAAATTGAATGAAAATTCAATTTAAAATGATATTACTTTTATATTCCTGACATCACAAAAATGCGTTTAAAATGTTTTGATACTGAATTTTTATTTTTTATTTTTGAAGAGGACTGAAAAAAGTGTTGTTTTCTTAATTATCTGGTCTAATTTTGGTTTGCAATTCCATTGAAATTTTGTCAAATTCCTTTATTTTTGCAAAACTGTTCAAAAATTGAAATTCAGTTAGGAAAAGGAGGAGGAGTTTGATCTTTCGTCATGAATAACCAAAAAAAAATATCAATTCAAAATACCCCAAGAGAGTGTGGGACCCAAACCCATACAAAGAAAATCTTTTAAAAAAATTGTGAATATTTTGCCCTTTGAACAATAAAAATTTTTTTTTGTTTGAATCATACCCTCTTTTTTCCGATTAACTACATTTCTATAAAAAACGAGCAAAATTTAATTTCATTCGTTTCGAATTGAAAAAAAAAATTAAAAATAAAATATTTCCTTATTTTATTCCAGCATTGAAGTAAGATTTTGGAAAACAACTCTTGGACCACAATCCACAATAAAAAAATTAATTTCAGAATTTATAAAGACTGCACGATATTTTGAATTACTGTTCATAAGAATAAATGTAACAGAATATAAGCATTATAAAATCAGTTTAAAGTTCAAAGCAATTAAAATCCATAACTTATATTAAATCACCAAAATTTCGATGTGATTACCTTGTACTGATACGAAAAACTCAGGATAAATTGATAATTGATAAAAAAAATCTCTTCTATTCAACAACAAGTGTATTATTTTCATTTCGCATGGAAAATTATTGATACGCAGATTAAAGTCATATCAAAGAATATCGAAAAATTTAAAATTAGAAATGAATTTTCAAAAGTTTAAATTTCATCTCTGGGTTTGAAATTAAAATTTAGCGAAAAGTAATAACACTACCAAAAATAAACAATGAAAAAGGAAAAGGATTTCTTACACCGTTTCTCACTCATAATTACCACACAAACTAAAAAATTGACTGATAAACAAAATTAAATTTTCAAAACATATCACAATGAAAAATTAAAATTTTCGGTAAGTCATGATAATTTTTTCAAAGTTATGTTCTATATTCTGAACTAGACATTTGTTGCAAAAGAATTTTCTAAGCGAATTGAAAATAAACGTATCCAAAACACAGATTTTAAAACAAATCTGAATTCTAAAATAAATGTCCAATCAGGTACAAAACTTAGCATGATTAGTTGTTAGGAAAACGATAATTGAGAATTTTTATTCATCTTAATTTAAATAATTTTTTTCATTTTCCATTGAAGGGTTGATTGAAAAATTCCTCTGTTGTATTTTGAATTTAAACAAAAAATATTTAAACGCAATTTTAAGTGAATTTTCGATAAAAGGATAATAGGAGAATTTGTTCAATGATTAATAGGTTAGTATAATTTCATAAAAAGAAGAATATATTGATTTTTAATTTGAAAAATGCCAGTGATAGAAGTCGGAGATTAAATCTTTTTATTAAAATTTTTTCCAGTTATCAAAATGAACGGCTAAAATAGCTCATTTTTGAAATAACAAGTATTTTGAATATTTTTTCACTTTTGATTGAAATATTGGCTCCTGGAAAAAACTGAAGGTTGATTCTATGTTATCCTTATTAAAAATTTAGATTTAAGTATCAAGTACACGAAAATTCAGAACTTGTCAAAAATATTTCTTAAATTAAAATAGTTTGACTTTTAAATTCGGCAAGTAAATAAGAGAATTGAAAAGAAAACTGTACGTTTAATTCGGTAAATTTATTTGAAAATTAAAACAAAATATGAAAATGCAACAAAAGTTTTTTGAAACATTTCAGAAGGTTTTTTCAATAAACACGTTTCACCATAACAATTAACAAAATTCAATTGATGGATCAATGCAAGAACAGTTTGGTACTTTTTTTAAAGGATTGACTCGGTAGATTTTAGCGTCCTGAACTCGAATCTTTTTTAAAATTTTGTCAAACACATTTAGTTTTGGTATTAGATAAGAAGTTTTAAAATGTATTAGTGCAATCAAACATTGATAACTGATTAACTAACAAACCTACATGTTTTGAAAAAATTGATTCTGATTCTGTTTTTCATACTTCATCCAAGTAAGGGATAGTATTCTAATGAAAATGATATACGAAAAAAGTAAAATTCAACAGTTGAAAAAAAAATGGAAAGATATAACAACAAGTATTTTTGAAATTACTGCAGCAAGTGTAAAAAAAACTTTATTTCATTTAACATATTTAAAAAAAAAATTGCAAAAAACTTAAAACTTCTATAACTTTTTTTCGCAGAACTCAAAATTACTTGAAGTCTTGAAGGAAGTTATTTATTTAAATTTTTTATTTTAAAATATGTTTTTAATAGAGATGTACCAAATATTCGGTCGGCCGAATATTCAGCGACGAATACCGCCAAAAAACCGTTAAGCCGAATATTCGGCGCACCGAACAGTTGAGCTAAGTATTCGGCCGAATAGGCCGAATAGGCCGAATATTTATTTTTTCAAATTTATTCAAAACCGACTTCTCGAATTTGCCAACTGATGTTGGATAATTTATAAAATATCCAAAAGTTATGTTGAAAAACCTTCAAAATCATCCAAAACTAATGGTTTCAGTGAAACATTTTAGATGTTCCGTGTATTTTTCACTGTAGATAGCTTTATACTTTGATTTACGTTTTTCCACATTTACTTGATTTATTCAGGCTTGCCCATAAACCAAATAAAGAATTCAAAAGAAGTTAAATCTGACCGGGTTCTCCACATATTTTTTTTTTATTTTCCGCATTTTACCCGGGTTTATTCAGTTTTTTTTTTGCAAAATCAAATATAAAAAATCAAATGTCGCTTTGAATTTTTTTACATTTTCTGTTATGAAACGATTTCTTAGAATAATTTATTCATTAGATTCGATTTGAACTCTGCTGTTGTAATTCGATGAAAACTTTAAATTTCAAGTAATTTCATTTCTTTTTCCTCTTGTATGTTTTAGAATAATGCCTTGTTTCTTTTCAGATTTTCCCTGTTTTCTACATGTTTTTCAAAAAATCGTTCAGATATAGAAGTGTAGATAAGTGTCGTAGAAAGTATTGTATGCTTGAGGTCAGGGATCATCGTTCTTTTTGTCAACTATTTTGATGACATCTAGCAAAAATCAGACATTCATCTTTTTCGATATAAAAAAAAGCAATTTCAAAAAGCTTAACACCTGTTTGGACATGTTTTGTCCCAGATTTCACTGGAATCCAATATCTTTTGTAATTAACGTCCTAGAACCTACAAGTCATCTGATGTCTCTTTAGCTAATGGTGACTATTTTTTTTTTTTTTTTTTTTTTTTTTTTTTTTTTTTTTTTTTGGGTTTTTAAATTTATTATTAAAACACTTATTTACTACAAGACTATCTCCTCATTTGTACATTCTTTGAATTTTTCTACTCTACTTATATTAACTAACTTAAATTTAACTATTTGAAAATGAAATAGACCTCTACTTAAAAAAGATCTGATATATCTGGTTGGAAATAATCGACCTAAAAACATAAGGGACATTCAGATGACAGAAATAGAAGATTTCTATTAGAAATAACAGTAGAAATAGAAGTATTTCTATTGAAAACTCAACAGAATATTCGACCGATTATTCGGACGAATATTCGTTTGGCCGAATAGTTGAAAAGGTCAATATTCGGTATTCGGCCGTTCGCCGAATACCACTATTCGGTACATCTCTAGTTTTTAATTTAAGTTTTTTTTATGTGCAGAAATTTCTCAAATGCTTCAAACTTATTTTCAAAAGTCATTTCAAAAACAAAAGCTGATAAATTAAGGGATGAATCATCCTAAAGGATGAAATTACTGGAAAAAAATAGAAATATTGCATATTTAGATTCAGGGTAACTACCCAAGTCCCAAATTATTCGAAATTACCTTGTAAATTCATTGTATCTTAGAAAAATGTAAATTTTATGGCCTTGTGTAAATTTGATATTATGTTCAGCATTTGGAGGAAAAACAACACGAAATTAAATTTAGTCTGAAATTGGTTTTCTGAAGAATATTTCATATCAGCATAACATTTGTAAAGAAATAGACAATTTTTTTAATGATTCGTTTCAAACTCTGTTCTTATTTACTTACACTTCTTAATAAAAACCCATTCTGAAGACGAGGTAAGTTTTTGTATGTCAAGTTTTAAGTTCATATACAAAAAATTAACTGAATTGCAGATTGAAATTTAGAATTTGGTTTCAATTCGTAAATGTCGAATGTGTCATAGATCGAATTGTCTGAAGTCAAGGGTGATTTAAGGCTAAATTCCGCCGGAGGCGAGAACAATTTCTAACTTGCTTGTTAACACTTATTTTCAAATACATTTTAAGTTCAAGTAATTTTTCGTTACTACGGTGAAAATTTTACTTGGAAAGAATCTATGCAATTTGTGTCTAAGAAACAGTCAATGAGTATATTTATAATCATTTTCTTTCAAATAGAACTATTATTTGATTCTTCAAAAATCATCAGTGAGGAACCGAACAGAACATAGTTTAAAACAAATCAAATGTTTCCTTTGTGCTCTTGAAATGAAAGCTGCAGCTATTTTGTAGGTGGTTTCTGATCTACCTGACACGAGTTTTACCACTTGAAGAATATAGTTATGTACACATGTTGCGTAATAAGGCAAAAAAATGAAAATAATTTAAAGGTTTGCATTGAAATGAGTCAAATTTTTTCAATATCTTCATTTTTACAGGATAGATAACTTAAAAGTTGTAAATAAATACACATACACATTTGTGAACATATTTACAGACTTCTTAAAAATGAGCCGTATTTTGAAAATTTGTCCATGATTTGGTAAAATTTTTGTAAGAAATAATATTTTCCTTTCGCTCCACATTCATTTTACAAGCAGCTATCACTTTTGTTTGTCCAACGGCTGTCTAACAAACGTACACTGAGCAAGAGAGCTATAACATAAGCGAACTAAATAGCGATTAGCCGAAAACTGCACTTGAATAATTGCTTACCAAGTCGAAGTAGCTATTTATCAATCCAAATAGTAGGAGAAAATTTCGTTAACTTGAAAGAAAAGTGGTTGCGCGACGATCACTTTTTTACCATTTGGTGTGCATTGTAATTTATCCAAACCAAAGGATCACTGGCTTCAGCGTACAGTAATCCTATTTTTTCCCTTAAAAAAAGAACCTTTATTCTAAAGCCAGCTCAATGTCTCTGGATACAGACAAAGTACACGCCATTCCGCCCCCATATATTTATCTCATCAACGGGCTGGAGTTTATTGCCTTCGACTGTGTTGCTTGCTCTGTGTTTGAATTGTTATGGTTCAAGTGTTGCTCTGTCCTGTCTGTGTGGTGGCAAAGTGACATTAGTACGATTTGATTTATGTGCTTCCCTTACCGGATTTTGGACTTAATGCCATCGAATCGTTGGTTGGTTGTTTGGTTGGCAGATCCATTTGTTGTACCCGATATCGGTTACTTTTTTGAGGCGGGAGGGTGAAAAAAGGGAACGTAAAATTGGATTGACTGTAGCTTTTCAGCAATTTGCTTTGGTTAATTCAATTCAACAAATTTTTGTTCCGTTCCTTTTGGTTCCGTTCAGTTGCCATCAACGAACCGGGCGAACCGAAACCGACACCGTTGAAAAGCAAATTTTCCTAATTGAGTCGGAATCAACTTGCATATTTCGGTACGTGTCAGCATTCCACCCGCCGAGATTCGCTCAAGGAGTTAGTTTGGGGGAAGTTCGGTGGAAGGAAGGCCGAAAGCCAGCTGGGGTGGGGCCAAAACAATTCGAGATCACTGAAATGTGGCAAACAATTCCGAACAGGGCAGGGCAAAAGCTTTCATTCGCGAATGCCATATTTTCTCGAGACAAGCCTTATTTACCAACTGAACAGAAACATTTTCGACAGGCTGATTTGTTTTCTTCCATAGTAGTGATACAAGGCTGGGAACAAGAACATTCCAACCATATTTGCCTATTTCAAATAAATCACGGGGACCACCTCTTTCCAGCTTCCAGCAACCCAAGGAGCCCAAACAAAAAACCGCATCCTTTAACCAAATCCGGTAGGAGTTTATTGAAAAACACCCACACACATAAGAGCACCAGCACAGGCAAAGCCATTCGGCAGGATCCGGATGGAAAAAGCCAAAAGCGATATGGGTCGGAATGTGTGTTTTCGAAATGGAAAAATTACATTCAACCATTGTTGTCAGATTTGCACAATGCGAATTGACACATAGCAGAATTGGGAAGGGGGTGGATATGAGATGGAGATGGGATTTTCAGGGTAGCGGAGCTTACGACTGCAGCTCTCAATCAGCTCCGTCCTCATACGAATCGTCCTCCGGTTATTAGATACCGAAAGAGCAGTATTCTTCTGAGAAAGGAGTTGCTTATACGAAAATTGGGAGTGCTGCCTATCTTTCATGCACTCAACGCCTTTTTTGATAAGGAGAATAAGGGAGGGGTTCTTTGTGTCCTTACTTAGCAGGAAATCGAGAACTTTGTTGATAATTTGCATTGAAATGTTGTACTGCAACTTTGTTGTAGATTATCGAAATTTTGCCCTAAAACAAAACTCATTCAAAATTTAATACTTACCATTACTGTAATTGATGAAAAAACATACTTTTTCATCGGAATTGTATGCATAAATTTTTCCAGGGTTCTTCCAAAGGTGATGAATTTTAAGCTACCAATGATACCTGAGAAAGTTGGAATTTAGATCTACATTGAAACGATATCCAATTCTGGTTTTCCTAAAGCTACCCAACGTAACAGCGTCTTTGCGACGCACATTTAGACAGGTCAGAATCGAAATAAAAAAACAATTAAAATGATTTTGGGTTTCTTTTGGACCCAATAACAACAGTGCAAATTTTGGTGGCTCGAGGATTTAAAACAGGCTGTAACTAAAATTTCGAAATTTGTATAAAAATTATTATGTTTCTTGTTCAAAAAATTCTACAGCCTAACTGTTGCAAACTGGAATTCTTCAAGCCGCATCTAAATGCTGAAGATTCAAATGACAGAAAGTGATTTTGCTGTTATCCAATCACTGGAAAAATGATAGTTTTCTGTCATATTCTGCGTCGATTTGCTATGAAAGCCCCTTTTTCCGTGGTGAGAGGGTTTCGTAACTTATCAGAAACCATTTTGGGCTCAAAAACCCCGTTTTCAATACTTTCAAGATAATCAAAATCGATACAATGTGAAGAAATTATTTCTGCATATTTGAAAACACGCCAGCTAATTTCCATCGAATAATGGCTTGTACTAAGGTTGCCAGAATTTTTTCCACTCCCATCCGGGCCTAGCAATTCCGGGCATTTTTTCAAAAAAACCTGGCAAAATCCGGGCATGGATTTCAATTTTTCAAATCCAAAAACCGGGCAAAAACCGGGCAAAAACCGGGCAAAACTTAGGTGTTATTATATATAAAGGCAAAGAAAAAATGCAAAAAAAAATTAAATTAATTTTTTATTAATGTAATTGTAGACTTCCAAAAACTGTTTGAAACACTTAAATATTCAAAGGTTTATAAAAGTGAATCAGCAAAATTATTTGAAACAACCGTTGAAAATTTCCATACCGTTAATCGATTTTGCTGAAACTTACTCAAAAACTTTGATTTTTATTGGTTTCTTTGTGAAAATTGTGAAAAATTCCGGGCAATATCCGGACTTTTTTCACGATATCCGGGCAACCGGGCCGGACCGGACTTTCTCGAAATTTTGAATCAAATATCCGGGCAAACCCGGATAAAACCGGGCAATCTGGCAAGCTTAGCTTATACCCATCATGCAGTGTGTGCAGGGATGCTTTTTGAAAAGATGCGTTCTAAATTTAAAAATCTAAATAAATTATTCAATTTTGAAATCTTCATAAATTTTTATTGGAGAGTGTTTTTTATGCCCCATCATGCTTCAAAACGCTTCTATTCTAAAATACCCAGTAAAATTAAAAATAAAATATGATTTTCATTCATTTTACTGGTTCGGTGGTGTGTCGATGTTTAAACAATAATGAATTGAATAACCTACAAGAATTTGAATTTTTGAAGCGAATGATGCTGAACATTTTGTGTTGAAACTCAAATCTTGACACAAAAAAACCCTACCCTAAAAATGCGGTTTTATTATCCCTCATCCGTCCCAGAAATGTTTCCCTTTTCAGACCCTGGAGTGTACATTTGGCACTCTTGACCTAAACCAATAAGTCTTTCTTGTTTCCTAACCGATTTTTTACAAAATATTTTTTTGGAAACCTCGTAAAGTAACTCAAATTAGTTTCTCAGACAAAATTCACCTAATACTCTTCAGTTCTCCGTAATTCTAAGTCTAAGAAAAATGATTCGAAAAAACATGTTTCGTAAAAACGATCAGCTACAGAATGCTATGAAAAATTTCACTTGATTTCCAAGAATGTTGAAGTTAGAAGCTATACGTTGCATGAAAGGATATATTATAAAAAAAATTAATATCCTGGCCACAAAAAATGTTAAAAAGTGGTGTCACACCACTTTTAAACACCAGATAAATTTTGAAAAGACGATTGAAAAGTTGACGTAACTTGTAAACCTCATAAACATCATAAACACTCATAAACATCATATTACCAAAACTTGAGCTAACAAATAAAATCTGACAAAAGATTAAAGTCAGGATGCTAAAATCTACAAAATTTTGAAAACATAGGCTGTATATAGGAAAACAAAATACTGTTTCCTTGAGTAATCAATTGAATTATTCAAATAAAATTTAAATTGTTTAGATATTTTTGTTAGAAAATTTCTTTAAATTTTTTTAAAAAACTTATGTTTTCATATTCATATTTTGTTTGAATTTTTTTACAATTTTTTTAAAATGGTTTTTTTCTATACCGAATTTTATTTGCCTATTTTTAAGTTTGTCTTTGTTTTTCAATCCTTAGTCTTATTGATCTGAAAATATAATCTCTTGGTAACCTGTTAAATTCGCGCTTAAAAATGAAAAATGTTTCACTGTTTTTTCATTGATTTATATCATCTTTCTAGAATCGATTATAATTTTTAAATTAATTTATGGAAAGTTCGAAAAACCGCTCGAAGTAGCAGCTTTAAGCTTAATGTCAACGTGCAATGATAAATAAATTAGTATATGATTAGTGCTCTTAATATTTATAACATAACTTGGGATTCCTTTTTCGATTTATACTACCAGTTCCTCATAAATCGTTTAAGAAATTTCCCCTTTTTCAACATGTATATTGTCAGTTTAAGCTATCAATGATGAACTGACATGTTATTTTGTAAACACTTTAATAAAAATTTAAAAAAAGAAATTTTAATGAAGATGATCAATCAGCATGATCATTATCGTTTTGCTGAACAATTATTAATCGTGGTTAATTTTGAACCTATTTCGAAATGTCTTTTATTATTGGGTTTGGATTTTTTTCTTTGAAAATTGGTGTTATATTTTATAAATTCTGTTTGAGTATAATCTCACCGCTTAACCCTCCAAAGCCGTTCGGGTCAATATGACCCGAAGCGCACATTTCAAACATCTTTATCATCATTCCAATATACTGATGAACTGGTAGTTTTGACAGACCAAGTATGTTCTATGAAAATAATGATCAAATTAACGCCAAAAAACTAAAATTTGAGTTTTTAAAATCGGTTCATTGAGAAATGAAATACAGCTAAGCAAAGCAAAAACTGAATTTCGTTTTTTTAAAGTAAGACTTTTTTCTACCGGAAGATCTGTCATAGCGGTAAAAACTTTCATTGGACCCCAACATATTTATACATTGTCGGATAGATGGATTCTTGACAATTTCAAACATCAATGAAATAATTAAATACAGAAAAGCTGTCAGAAGTTATGGGTATTTTAAAAATAAAATTGATTTTTCGGACTTTTAACTTTCTGAACCAGTTTCTGAAATCCTGGTAATACATATCGACTTTATTTTGAAATGTTGAGTAATTAGAATAAATTACCTACACAATGAATATAATATCATCAAAATCGGTTATCATTTACAGCCAGGAGAACGAAATCAAATAACAACGCATATTTCCCCGAAACGGATATTTAGGGGGGGGTAGGGTCTAACACTTTAAAAAATCGATTTTTTTATTTTTTTATTTTCTTATTGTAAAACATTTCAAGAATGTTGTGACAAATTTTCAAGTCAATTGGAGCAAAACTGTAGAAATTATAGGCCTTTATCTCCTCCTATCTAATACTGCAAGAAAGCAAGAGCAGAAACTTCAAACGCGTTTTTCTCGAAAGCACATTTTTAAAGTCCGTGGACATCGTCATTTGAAAACTACTAATCCGATTCTTTTCAAATTTGGAACATATTTTCTACATATAAAATACCAGACCCCAACGTTTTTCTTTTTTGTTTTTTTTACTTTGGGGAGACTTTACAGGTGAAAAATGGCGGATTTTTTCGTGAAAAATCTTAATTGTCACTTCAAACAGCCACAAAAATTTCATAAACAATTTTTTAACTTAAATAAAAACGTTGGGGTCCAGAAAAACATCTATTAAAAATACTTTGCTCTGATTCTTTGACCTCAGATGATTCTGTGCTGAGATACAGTGTCCACCGCAAATCCTGTTTTCTAAAAGGCATCCTCGAAAGTGCTCCGTCACCGGCTCATTTTTTAATATTTTTCTACTAAAAAATTACTAAATGTTCTTTTAACAGTGCTTTGTAACATGCAAAAAATTTGAATACATTTGATTGAACGATAGCTATAGAAAAAATTCCTGAAAATGGTGTTTTTTTATACTGTTAGACCCTACCCCCCCCTTTAGCGAACGGCTTTGGAAGGTTAATAGTGTTAGTAGGGCAGATCAAAACATCGTAGAACGTCAAAGTCAGATCCATCCGAAAGTGATCTAAAAAGGCTTTCGGATGGATATAAGCTCTGTTCACTGCTCGAATGGAAGCTTTTTGCCACTTGAAATTTAATACTTGTACAAATTATGAATGTGTGTATAATATTAGTAGGAAGGTTTTTTGATTATATTCAATCCTCATTTTCGTAGCACACCATACACTTGTAAAGAGAACAGCCCAAACCAATCCGCCGTGCTATTAAGACCTCGCTAATCAACCGTCAATCATACCATCGAAAATAAAAGTGTTTCGATTTGAGTTTTTGAAGTTTAACCGTCGCGTTCTAAATTGTGTCCGAAAATAGTGTTCCGGTCCAAAAACAAATTCTATTTCTGTGCACTGATTTTAATGTCTGAAACTTTAAATACTGGTTTTATTAAAATTTTCAATTAACATTAATTTCTTTTTAGTAAACAAGACTGTTTAAAGTTTATTTTCATAAAATTTCTAGCTCAGAGTGAGAAATATCATTCTTTATGATTTAGTAATGAATAACCGGAAATCGCAATAATTTAAAAAACCGAGTTTGATGGACTTTGAATCGTATCAGTAAAAACTTATTATTATTAAGAGCACGTATGATGGTCATACATGAGTAAAAAAGTGGTTTTAGAAATCAATAGCTTGACTTATGATTCAAAACCCCCACCAACCCCCCGTGGACGATTATCCGCACAGACCTGATAAAATTTTTAATATATTAAGTAGCAGTATTGCGAAACATTTCAAACTTTTTAAATATTTCAAAAATTCAATAAGCAACTATAAAACGCAAGACCCATAAACTAAGTACTTTAACTTTAACCATCAAATTTGTCTGATTCTTTTAACATCAAATTTTAACTAGGAAAGATTTTTCACATTCGATAGACGTTGGTTAGCAAGATTCCAGGTCATTCGTCAAATCTCGT
Source organism: Uranotaenia lowii (assembly GCF_029784155.1). Lineage (NCBI taxonomy): Eukaryota > Metazoa > Arthropoda > Insecta > Diptera > Culicidae > Uranotaenia > Uranotaenia lowii. The sequence continues at coordinate 89,152,955 of NC_073692.1, forward strand.
TAATTTTGAGATAAATTTTCTTTTGTTTTAAAATATGTAATTTTTTTCCGATGATTTTGCTAGTGACAACAGTTTGCGAAATGGAAGTCCTAAATGATAAATGTTACAAAATAGAACAGATTCTTCTCGTAGCGTTTCTTCATAAGAATTGACTGGTTTAATTTTTTTTTTCGTTTTCATTTTTACACTAAGTTTTGTAAAACAAAAATATTGTTTATCAAATTCAATGAATTAACCAGTTTTTGGTAAAAAAAAAGTTGGAGTAGAACTATTTTTTTTTCTTACTTTTCTGATCAATTTCTCCAACTTAGATCGTGTGAATTTCTAGTAAATTAGTTTTTTTTTTGGCTTCGGGAACTCCTGGGATTTTTTTATTCCCGGAAATTCCCGTTTGAAAAAATCCCGGCTAGTACATTCTTATGGTTATACATATGGCCCCCAAAGCTTTTCTAAAAATAATTTTATTCCTTCAGTTTTTCCTACAATAGGTGATTCTAGATCTTATAAGAGCTGTCCATCCTAAACAGAAAATTATTCAAAAATTTGAATCTTATTTTAATTGAAAAAAAATTGAAATAAGCGATTTGGTTTTATTTTCATCTAACTCATTATAATCCGGATGGGATCCGTTTGTTTGGAAAACTTGCTTAAAGAAACATATTTCACAAAATTAGCAAAAAATCTAAAATCATGTATTCAATTCTGTATTATTTATCACTTTGATTTTAAAAAAAAAATTTAGTGTCATTTTTGTCTAATATGCATTTTTTTCTTTAAAAAACTGATTTTAACCTCAATTTAATGTTGTGATGATAGCCAAAACCCGATGAAAATTTGTGTTTAAATCATTCAAATAAATCCTTACAACACAGGAGCGAATTTCATATATACTAACCGATTTTTTAAGTTAAGCATTTTTTAATTCCCAAATCAATTACCGAATTTTATCTTGTTATTTTTTTTAGTGAGTTTGTCTTTGTTTTTTAATTATAATTTTTGTTTGAAAACAACGTAATTTCAAATTAAAAAAAATTGTACCTTATGTTTTATATTTAACGGCGACAAAATATTCAAAGCTTGGCATTTCAAACTATGAAAGATGCACTTGAAAATTTTGCTCGTTAGATCTCGTTTAACTTTTTTGAATTACCTTTTTTCAACGATCATGTTGTTTCAAATATTCTTTTAAAAAGTTGAAAAATTATTCGAAGAATTAACTTTAAAGCTTACACTGAATATTTACATACAAAAATAATGGAATTCTGTATTTACAATTCACATTTCAGGTTGTGATTTGTAATTGCTTCAAATTCAAAATTAAACTACGAATTTTTTTTTAAAAAAACCTTTTGGATTCATTCAAAAATTTTATTCGTACTTGTTTTCTGGTGCTATGGGAATATTGATAACAATGTATTCCAAATCGAATTGGGCACGGTTGTCTGGATTTCGTTACAAAAAGCTTGGATTATGCCCAGAAAGGAATTTCGACGAAAATTTTATTCAACCCTCACTCAGCTCTTGAGTGTTTGTATGACACTTTTGGATGTTTGGCAGCTTGTATTTTATTCGGGTGCATCAAAATAACAAATTTTTTTCTGGGACCCCCAAATTGCATTCATTGAATGAATTCATACAATCATTAATTTTGCATCATCTCTTTTTTTGATGATACTCTCTGACAGTCCAGACAAAAAGTGTTGATTTGACACACCTCATTTCTCAACCAATTTATACAAAATTTAAAGTTTTGAAATCTTCTTTATGTCATTTGAAAAAGATTTTCAGGCAATTTTCTGCACCAACTATTTATTTTTAAGTTATTCAAAATCAGGGGAAAAAATCGAATAAATTAGCTACCAAGTTCTCAAAAAAAGTCAGGAAATATTTAGAAAAATGGATTGAAAATTGAGGTGATTTGTCACATTTTCTTATCGTAAGATTCTTAAAATACGTATCACATAATTTTTGATAAATTTTCAAAAAAAAAATTTATACCTTTATTCATCTTTTGACTGGATTTTGAATATCTAATATATAAAGATGAGTTGGACTATATATGTTTGTATGCACCTTATACAAATCCACACCGCTTAACCGATCAGCCTGAAATTTGGTACAGTTATGTGTTTGGACCATGGGAAGGTTTTAGTAATAGTTTCGAGCCCCTCCCACCTGAGAAAAGGGACCCTCCCATAGAACTTTCGTTTTTTTCCCAGAAACCAAAAGTCATGGCACCCATTTTTCAGAACCAATTTTTTCCCTTTGGCGGGGTTGTTTTCACCATCACCATGGGCCGGGCATTAGAAACGACCATCAAGAGTTCACGTGGACTGGAAAGAAAATCAAAGCTTGCTCAGCATCAAACACACATACAGAAACGTGAGAGAGATATTGTGGTTTTCGTCAAGAGTGGAAATATAAATTGATCGCATATTAGTTCGCTAACATTTTGAAAGCGAGTCAATTTTTCTGTTAATTTTTCAAATAGCAGTAACTTTCGCTAAATCAATTCTGCTGACTGAAATAAACTTAGTTTGGTACCGGCAAAAATAAAACATATTATTTATTTGTCATTTTTTCAATTCCATTGCTACATATTAAAATTAAAAAAAAGTTCTTCAGTTGTATTCCAGAGATTTAATATATTTTATTTCCACTGAACTTATCGTTAAAAGCAACGTTGAATTCGAAATTTTTATCACAAGTCTTATGTTTTAGCTCGAAGTTTTCCGCAAGCTTAGATCACAGAAAAAAAAGCCAAAAGCATGAATATCTTCTGAAGAAATATTTTTCTACGGTATTTATCCCTTAAGGTGTAAAGAATTGGATGTTATAAAATTGTTTTTGATAGTGTTTTCGAATCTACATCACTCATTTATAAAGCCTTTCATCGACTGATGGAATAAGCTTGCCAGATTGCCAGATTTTATCTGGGTTAGCCCAGATATTTAATACATAATTTAAGAACAGTCTGGCCCTCTCCTATTGCCGGATCAATTCACTTTTTTGCAAATAGAAAAACAGCATAATGTGATGTAGAATTTTTTTTTAATTTATGCCTCCGAAACGAAATTGAGCAAGTTTAATCAAATAATCATGATAATATCATCAAAAATTTGTCGATAAAATATGCTGAATTTTTTATTTAGTTTTCTTTCTTGATTTTTGGTGTGAAATTTCGGGTTTCGAAAAAAAAATATATTGCTAGGACCCCGATTTTACCACGAATCATGGTCGTCAATTATGAAATCAAAGCCTGTATTTCGCCAAGTTTTAACATAGAATTGCGCGGATTTGTCCGGCCCGAATATGTACTGAAAAAAATTTTGCAACCTTAAATTAACACAATGCGGACCTAATACGAAAAATCTGTTTTTTATCACATTCCGGGTATATGTAACTCAAAGAGGTATAACTCAAATGTTATGAATCCGGTAATTTTATTATTTTCCTATAAGTAGAACTCAACACTTTAAGTGACTAACAAAGACTAAATTTGTAAAATTTTGACCACCGAGTTTTGAAATACATTATTTTAAATTCTGGTGTTTCTGGGCTTTGATTCCTTCTCGGTTCTTAATGTGTGAATTTTGACATAACTATTTTGATAACAATCTCAAAAGAATTATTAATTATTTCAAAACAAGTTTTACTGTTTTAATAAAACGAATTAATGATGCGTTCCTTTCCTGATAGTGTTATTAACAGTTGTTGAAAATGTATCAACATGGTAAAAGAAAAAAAAATCGATAATACAAAGAAAAATTTTAAAATGAAAAAGCTCAAAAATATCTCACACCCTGTCCGATTCTAACATTTAAAAATAGTTGATCCGTGATTGAACAAAAGTTAAGTATGTGCTTCTTAAAAATTTCTACCCGCTCATTTTCAACACCTGTAATTTTCCTCTAACCTTCTTTTATCCATCTATAATTTTCAATTCTTGAAATGTTCTCACTATGAGAATATAACATTCACCGATAAGGCCGTAAAAATTAATATCTCACAAGCATTGAATTTTTGAAAAAATAGTTGTGAGGCCTTGTTTGTAGCCAAATGACATATGTTGAACCATATATTTTCAGATGTAAGTAAAAATGTAATTTCAAAATCTTGAAATATTTATTTTTTCCATGGCTTGCAAACAAACACCCTTCTTGATGAAATCAATGCGTTTAGATACAAAACAGTTGATTTATGTGAGAGTTTTGTTGTATTTTTTGTTGTATTTTGAGGTAAATTTTTGATATTTCAAAAAAAGGGACATTTTACAAGAGTAAGTCAGTCTAAGGCTAGAAACTCAATCAAATGGTAAAGTTTGATGGAAAAAATTAAAAGGGAATATTGCGAGGGTCAAGCGAATTCATTGAAAGAAAAGTTTCATTTTGTTTAGTTAAAATTTTATAAGTTATGTTAAAAAATTTTGCCCCTTAATTTATGCAGACGTGTTTTTTTTTCAGTGTGTTCGTTGTCTCTATTTTGTTCTTGGTTGTAGAAAATATCGTAAGCTTCCGACAATTCATTTTGTTCCGACTCTTGATTTGAATTCAAGAATGATACTTAAGAATGGTAATTGATGAAAATGTTTATTTTTTGGCATGGATAGTGAAGAAATCAGGTGATTGAGAAATTTGAAGGAGAACTTCTACATGAAAGCTGGGAGGGCTAGAAAAACCAAACGGGAATTCGGATCTAAGATCTGGAAAACCAATTTGTAGATTTCTTACGTTCCGAAAGGTTCTCGCACTGGATGAAGAGCTATGTACATGAGATGACATGATTTCTTCGACTGAAAAAATATGAACTCAAAAATTAACGGGAAGAAAAATAGGAGGTTTTTTTTCTAAAACCTTACTAGTATCTTTCTCATTGTTTTAGGACTTCTGCGATTGAATGTGAATCTTTGATTAGGCATACTAAGTTATATTCACTCGAAAAAATAAAATGTTGGGCAATTTGATCAGAAATTTGATTTATGAAAAAAATAATTATTTAAAAAAAAATTTAAAATAATTATTTTAAGAGGAGAAATCACCGTGAATTTGTTTTATGAAATGAATTTGCGGCTTTATCGGTGAGGGTTAAAGAGTTGAAATGAAAGACGGATAGAAGAACAGAAGAAAATTCTAAGGTGGTGAAAAGAGCGAAGAGCATTTGAAATAGAAGCTTGACCACATGCTAAATTCTTTGTCCCGCATCAATTAACTGTATTGAAGAAGTAGTACCCAATAGAGAAGGAACTACATTTTTCGATACAGTTAATTATGGATGGTTCGACCGCCATGTGAGTGTGCACATGTGCCGAACGGACTCTTTAACCCTCACCGATGAAGCCGCAAATTCATTTCATAAAAATTTAAAATAATAAATGTACCAGAAAGTGTATCAAGTTAAATCCAATTTTATTTCTTTTTTTGCGTTTAAATAGTTGTAAATGTTTTCTCAAAGGTAATTGAGGATCAATTAAATAAATTGATTTAAAATATGCTCATCGAAGACTGTTTTCTAATATTTGAGACAAATGGTTCAACAAAAGGTAGGCATGTCGAATAGTTCTGGTTTTTCTCATGCAATCTTCTGAAAATGTGTTTCAAAAGATATCTTGGAGATTCTTATCACGTTTTTTTTTTCGTCGGCATCCAGGAGGTCACTTCTCTTTACATTTGAGCTTAACACGTTCGTCGCCACGCTCATTTTGGTAGTTTTACTTGCTGGGCCAAAGGAAATTTTCAGAGAGAGAAAGCAAAGAAGGAGAACTCCCATATTTGAAACGTGTGGCGAAGCTGAGCGGTAAACTCAAGTAAGAGAGCGTCACACGCTTTTTGATGTGACGGGGCCCTTCAGGAAATACACCCGTCACCCGAATATGGGTGCCGTGGCGACGAACGTGTTAAAAAGAAAGAAATGTCCTTTCGTGTAAACGTATGGTATTGTTGTACACATTTCTTCCTCCCTGTTTTCCAGTCCTCTCTGAGTCCAATACTGCACAATGGGCCCAGCCAAGGTAAGATGAATACTAAATGTATTTTTACTATTCACCGAGATGCTGACAAGATCTGGCTGTGTATGTATCAAAAGCATAAGCAGAAATGTTCAATCAACTTTTTCAAGAGAATATCTAAAAAATTTTATGATTAAAATTAAGAACACTTTTTAAAATGGGTTCCTTATTTTGTTTTACATCAGATACATAGCATATTTCGATTTGAGTTTTTTGTTTTCGAGCCAATGTCAAGCTGAACAAAATTCAGAAAAAATTGCAAAATTAAGGCTAAGACAATTTTAAAATCATGTAGTTTTTTTTGAGAATTAAAACTGATAGTGATTTTTTAAATTTTTAACACAGTTAAAAAATTCATTGTTAACTTCTAATTAAAAAAAATCTTCTCTCATGGAATTTAATACTTCGTGTCAAAGTAAACGATGTTTTTTAGTATGAATGGTATTAACAATTTCCTTTTCAAACATAAATTGTATCAAAATTTCAAAAAGATAACAATTTCAGAATAATAAATGTTCATTCAACGATCCACATTGATCCATTGTTGAATATAATTATTTGTTAAATTCCATTCAACTCAATCAGAAAAAATGGAATCATAAAAAATAGCTTCGAGGAACACTTAAAAATTCCACCAAACGACAAGTACAGGACGGGCAATCTACAGGGACCTTTGACAAACATCATATTTGAGAAAGGGTTTTGCGTAAATCGGCCGCAGCGAGAGAGTTGATGGACGTTTTCGCTATTTTTTCAACCGAAAACAGAGAGCCAAATTTATGTGCGCCATTTGCACACACTTCAAACTTGGGTTTATTTTTCGAAAATATCAACCCGAACCGGGAAAAAGGAAAAAAAAAACACTACAAGTGAGCACTTTTTCGATGGCGCCCCGGAAGCAGAACGAGCAGAACGCCATCTTCTTCGATGCGATGGTCGGTTGCGTTCGAGTATGATTTTTATTTTTGGGATTATTTTTATCAGCTTTCATTGAGGCGACATGGGTCGGAAATCCACAAAGTTGGACTTAAGCCAATTTTTCCGTTCGCACATGCCGGGCCGTGCCGGAGCGGTTGATCTAAGAGGGTTAAAGTGTTCGACGGTGCAAAACGGTTTGCTAAGGGCATTTCACTGGGGCATATTTTTACGCTTTCTCGCGTGCCTTTTTTTTAAGTTGTTCAACCCTTTCGTTTCATGTGCGGATGCATGAAAGAAGCGCGCCATTTGAAACTTTATGGGTAAACTGTCATAGAGTTGTTTATAAAAAAACTAAATTTTTCTGAAAAGGCGTTTCAATTCAAATTGAAAATATCACGAAGCCAAACGGTTGCGTTACACCCCCCGTTGAAAAATAGTTACGCTTGAAATCAGATGCTTTTCGAATGACTGTTTACTTCCTGCAGGTCAGCATCTTACTGAAGGTATCCTACAGCAATAGCTAAAAGTGGGCTGGTTTTCCAAATTGTTTATCCAATGAAACTGGCATTGGATTTGGGAATGTTTATTCAAACTTCTGCAAGATTTCTGAACTTGGGAAACAAATCACACATTTACTGAAATCATGATAAACGAATAACGGTTACTTCCTATCAAAAGTCGTCTCATACCATCAGTCACAAATTTTCACCATTTCCTCGGGATTAATGTCACCAATCCATAGAACCTAATCTCATTTTCACCATAAACAATGAATCCAAATTTACATATCTACAAATGCCAGGCCCTAAACAACACTCCCACTGTGATGCCCATCCACCCACTGGCTGCAAATATTTATTCGATCCAGTAAAACTCATAAAAAGATGGCCCGATACCGTAAATGAGTATTTGAAAAGACGCTAGGACCCCATGCTAGGTTGGCATTTGTTGTTTAGGGAAGAACAATCAAATTATTTTTAGGCTTCCAAAATTAGATGGGAAAAGTCATAAAACTTTTCGGGTAGCAGTGAATCAACCATTCCGGAGTCAAACTCCCCACCAAGTCCACAAACAGATGAGCCATTCGCATCTTTAACACCTAGATAGGTACCTGTTGTAGGTTTTCAATTTAACTCAAACACTCTAACAACACCTGGTACCCCGGTTAGGGTTGATTCGTCCATTTTGGACGTTTATAGGCACCACTTTCCCCCGCCACCCCACCCAAAAGGAAGGCTAACATGGATCGTTTAGAAGTTTGCAGTGCAAATCTTGTAAACACACTCATCTCACCTTTTTTGCGCCTCTGATGCTTTCCTAAACTGGAATTGTTAGGGAGTGTTGATGCTGTTGTAGATTTAGGCTTCCACCGTAATTTTCCCAATCAAAATAATTATTATGGGACGTTTCAAAAGCTTAAATTTCCGCTCTGGACTTTTATAATCGAACACAAACACATACAGGATCTCAATGAAACTTAATGATTCTTCGAAGAGATTCCATTTTTTTAACTCGAGTTCGGTAACCAATTCATGATGAATATGAAACTTTTTTAAATTCTGAATTAACATTTGTATTCCAAAATTATAAAACAGAAAATAAATAAACAATTCTTGTCCTTAGCTGATTTTTTCTGAAGGTACCTTTTCTTCTGATTCCTTAATCTGCCCCAGTAGCCACAGAAATGGAAAAAGAGTAACGCCACTAAAATTGGGTTCGAAAAAGCAGAAAAAGTTAAAATAAACTCACAGCAAAGACTGGATTTATTCATCAGAAATATAGAACCTCAATTATCCAGACAATTCCTGGAATAAAGATAATAAGTTAAGGATAAACTATTCATTAAAGATTTAAAATTGACAGTTTGAAATGACTCATTTTTAGAATTCTGATTCTAAATTGAAAAATTCAAATTGTGAATCAGACTTAATTTTATTACATCAAAAGGATCTGGCTGCCTTCACAGTTCAGTTCGACGTATGCAAGAAGCCTTTTTTACATCCAAATATATAAGTTTCAATGTTGCTGTTTTTTATTTCAACAAAAACTTAACCTGCTTTTAACGAAGAATCTCGAGTCCCGAAGAATCATGAAAATGAAAAAAATAAGTTTCTTTAGTCCTACATTTTCACATTCCACATATCCACATTTCATTCCACAAAAAAAGTAACAATCAGTTAAATGTCACAATCAGTTAAATACGCTCATTGCCAGTGTTTGGCAAAAAAGTGCTAATTTGCTAATATCTAATAAGTTCATCAACTTTTTGAAAGCGATTAAATATTGTCACTGAGTTCAAATTCAGCTGGCGAATTAAAAAGTTCAGCTAATATTTGGTTTCGCTATTGAAAATCGCTAAATCCTATACCATTTCAAACTCAATGGTTGTTACCGATTCGACTAAACGGAAACTCACATCATCCGTCAAACAAAGTAATTTTATTGGCTGATTGGCTGATAATCCATCTGTTTTCTTTATTTAACAGCTGTATTTGTCGAATAAAAAGTTGTTTTAGTTACAGTTGTTTTTTCTCTATTTTTATTTGCATCTAAGTGAGGAGTTTTGGGATGATTTTATTGCATATTCCTTTTAAAATCTCGATAATCCAATTTTAATCAATACCAGTTTTCACGCAACAGGTAAACTTTCATTTATTCCTTTTTATTTTAACGCAAGGCCGTAGTATTATTATACCTACTGCTTAAACAACTAGAATTCAAGCAAAATAAATCGAATCTATAAATTAGAATTTAAACGTTGATTTTAACAGCTGAGAAGGAGCCCCAGTGCACACTGGTACAGAACATCAATCTAGCGGAACTAAATTAATAGCGTCTAGCAAATATACAGGATGTTTTCCATAGACTTTTGCTCACTTCAGAACCATATGTAATGAGTACAAAACTGTTCAAATTGATCAACGACGTGGATGATGGTGAAAAATTTCTCCTTAAATGTTTAAAAAATAACTAGAGAAAAAAAACAAATTTAAACAAAAAACTTCCACGCTAGTTTTATATGGTAATGATTCCTTTTAATACCAAAAATAAAATCCACATTGGCTGATGGTGCTTAAATTTGCACAATTCGATAAACTTTTCTTTGAAAATCTTTAATATATTATACTAAATGCTTTCTACAGCGCTTCAGCAATTTCAAAACACATCATAATGTACTAAACGATTGTAGATCTTAACTTTTTTCAACTTTGTTTCGAAGACTGAAAATTGTTTTGTTTTACCTACAACGTTTCAGATTTAAAAACCCGATTTAATACACTTTACAGTGGATTGGAGCCTTTCTAACAGAGTTTAAATTATATTTGGAAATATATAAAATAATATAGAATATACATGATAGATTCCTTCCCTCTGAATCATATAAGTATGATTTCAGATATTCAAACACGAAAAATTCCAATCTCAATATAAAAAAATGATGCCTGATACGTTTTTTTGGGGAAAAGCGAACTGGTATGTAAGGAGCTCATTTTATGTATGGAAAGAATGGGATTTAAACAGTAGAATTTCCAAGATTTATAACACGCTGAAATGGTGCCGTGGTAGCAACCAGAACTATCACGTTGCTGGTCACGGTTCGAATCTTACTGTTTTTTTATGCTTTTTTTTACTGAATAAGTAAAACCAACTACAATATTGATGGATAGCCGTGACGCGTGCCCTAGCATGATACCTTTTTTAGAGCTCAACCATGCATAGAGGAAAAATTCCCACAAAAGGAGGGGAAAGTAATATGACTATTAAATGATTAGTCTCATTCTGGAAACTAAATCTGAAATCTTATTCTGATTCTAAAGTTTGAATTTTGAGTTACAACACTTAGTCTAATATTTGAATATAAGTTCCAATTTCAAATTCCAGGTTGATCTTTAATCCAAATTCTTAATCAGAATTCTAAATCTGAATTCTGAATCTGAATTCTGAATTTGAACTCTGAATTTGAATTCTAAATCTGTATTCTGAATCTGAATTCTGAATCTGAATTCTGAATCTGAATTCTGAATCTGAGTTCTGAATCTGAATTCTGAATCTGAATTCTGAATCTGAATTCTGAATCTGAATTCTGAATCTGAATTCTGAATCTGAATTCTGAATCTGAATTCTGAATCTGAATTCTGAATCTGAACTCTGAATCTGAATTCTGAATCTGAATTCTGAATCTGAATTCTGAATCTGAATTCTGAATCTGAATTCTGAATCTAAATTCTGAATCTGAATTCTGAATCTGAATTCTGAATCTGAATTCTGAATCTGAATTCTGAATCTGAATTCTGAATCTGAATTCTGAATCTGAATTCTGAATCTGAATTCTGAATCTGAATTCTGAATCTGAATTCTGAATCTGATTTCTGAATCTGAATTCTGAATCTGAATTCTGAATCTGAATTCTGAATCTGAATTCTGAATCTGAATTCTGAATCTGAATTCTGAATTCTGAATCTGAATTCTGAATTCTGAATCTGAATTCTGAATCTGAATTCTGGATCTGAATTCTGAATCTGAATTCTGAATCTGAATTCTGAATTTGAATTCTGAATCTGAATTCTGAATCTGAATTCTGAATCTGAATTCTGAATCTGAATTCTGAATCTGAATTCTGAATCTGAATTCTGAATCTGAATTCTGAATCTGAATTCTGAATCTGAATTCTGAATCTGAATTCTGAATCTGAATTCTGAATCTGAATTCTGAATCTGAATTCTGAATCTGAATTCTGAATCTGAATTCTGAATCTGAATTCTGAATCTGAATTCTGAATCTGAATTCTGAATCTGAATTCTGAATCTGAATTCTGAATCTGAATTCTTAATCTGAATTCTGAATCTGAATTCTGAATCTGAATTCTGAATTCTGAATCTGAATTCTGAATCTGAATTCTGAATTCTGAATCTGAATTCTGAATCTGAATTCTGAATCTGAATTCTGAATCTGAATTCTGAATCTGAATTCTTAATCTTGTAAATCTCATTTTGATTGTTTTGCATCACGCGGTTTTCAACATTGAAATTTCTTTCATCCAAAATTTTTTTTTATGATTTCGGATTTTACAACTTTTAATAGTATGGTTTTACCCCTAAAAGTATGCAGCAAACTTAATTTCAGAAAAATTGTGAATAAAAGTTTTCACAAAACAAAATCGTGTTTTCATGCGTAATGATTTTTAAGTCATCGCAAATTTATCAAAAACTGTGAAAATTGGTATTCTTGGAGAAACAATTCCAGAATTGAAAATTGATAAAGTGAGGAGAAATTTTACGGATGATGAAAAGAGCGAAAGAACATTTTTGCAAGGAAAATTTATTAACGTACACCATACTTTACCTCGCAACATCCAGCTTCATCAATTTTTAATTCTGATATTCTTTCTCCATGAATCTAAATTTTTCACCGATATGCCGAAAATAAATTTACAAAAATTCTGAATCTGAATTCTGAATCTGAATTCTGATTCTGAATTCTGAATCTGAAATCTGAATCTGAATTCTGAATCTGAATTCTGAATCTGAATTCTGAATTTGAATTCTGAATCTGAATTCTGAATCTGAATTCTGAATCTGAATTCTGAATCTGAATTCTGAATCTGAATTCTGAATCTGAATTCTGAATCTGAATTCTGAATCTGAATTCTGAATCTGAATTCTGAATCTGAATTCTGAATCTGAATTCTGAATCTGAATTCTGAATCTGAATTCTGAATCTGAATTCTGAATCTGAATTCTGAATCTGAATTCTGAATCTGAATTCTGAATCTGAATTCTGAATCTGAATTCTGAATCTGAATTCTGAATTCTGAATCTGAATTCTGAATCTGAATTCTGAATCGGAATTCTGAATCTGAATTCTGAATCTGAATTCTGAATCTGAATTCTGAATCTGAATTCTGAATCTGAATTCTGAATCTGAATTCTGAATCTGAATTCTGAATCTGAATTCTGAATTCTGAATCTGAATTCTGAATCTGAATTCTGAATCTGAATTCTGAATCTGAATTCTGAATCTGAATTCTGAATCTGAATTCTGAATCTGAATTCTGAATCTGAATTCTGAATCTGAATTCTGAATCAAAATTCTGAATCTGAATATGAGTTCTGAATCTGAATTTTGAATTCTGAATTTTGAATCCTGAATTCTGATTCCTAAACCTGTATCCTGAATTTGAAAACTGAATCTGAATTCTGCATCTGAAATTGAATCTAAATTATGTATGAGTATGTAGAAATGAAAAAAAAAAAACATAAATTCATTCTTCAACACGGGTAAAAAAAACGAGGGTCATAAGATCTTCATATAAATTCCCCCCCAACGCAGTTTCCTGTACGGCTCTGCATTTTGTTGACACCCGGCATGGGTTTAGACACTATAATTTCATAAATGAAATTATAATGTCTATAGGCATGGCGGACTCTGAAGGAAACGCCCATCCGCCATTTGCTGCATTGAAAAGCAAGAAGTGTAAGATATAAACACTGTTGCCGTATTTGCCCCAGCAGACTGAGAAACTGCCCAGACCACGGTGCGTCTTAGTAATGCCTTTTACCTATTTGAGTTTGAGCCGCTCTCTATCAAGCGTGCCGATGGTTTATTGGATAGCGCTTGAAACTTTGAATCTGAAGGGTTTTGGTTCAAGTCTCGAGTTAATAAATATTATTTTTTTATTTTGATTATCTCCATTTATAAATGATTGCTGGTGCTGCTGCTTCGAGGCGCCACTAGCAACTTTTTTATATGCCATAATAAGTATGATATGTATGTATTTGGTAAAGAAAACGGTTTCAACTATTTTGTTTTTTTCCCGTTTTTGAAAGGGTTGTGTAGAAAAAAAAATGCATTCTTTTGAGACTAAAATCATTTTAATTGTGCAGCCCAGTTTCGCAAAAACGTTCTAGACATTTTTAAAATGGCACATACAAATCCACGGACATCAACAGAACTCGTCGAGCTGAGTCGATAGGTACCTATAAAGGTATGTCTAAGACCCATAATTAATGATCTCTCAAATCGACCGATAACCAAACCTTTCTGTTAGAAAGGCAAAAACTGTTTTTTCAAAGTTTTTTTTTTAAATTTCATTGCAATTCCTTAGAATGAAATTGTAGAACTTTGACTTGTTCAGCAAAGTTATATTTTTTGTTAAGATAAACAACTTTGTAGAAAAAACCAAAGCTCTAAAATGCTTAACAAAACAGTTTGCATTTTTATCTTGCTATTGGTCGACTCTATATTTTATTTCAAAGTATGCGCCTTGTAAAATTATGAAATGTTGTCCAAGACACCAAAAGTCTACTTTCTCATCTGTGGGCGCTATTAATTTAGTTCCGCTAGATTGATGTTCTGTACCAGTGTGCAGTGAAATAAAAACTCGAAAAGTTAGACGTTAATGTAGGATGGTCGAATTTACCAATTTTCATTTACAAATCCGGTATTTCAGTATTTGTAATAATAAAACCGATAAAACCGATAAAACCGGTAAAATCGGTATTTTTCCAAGCATATTGAATTCATGAAAACGTTTCGTCTTATTGCAGTATTAATGGCATAAAATGCTCAGAATTTTTAACGCAATAGATTGAGCAACATTTTAGATTGAAAAATATGGTATAGTGTCTTTAAATTATACCTTTGTCATAAATCTATCATCATCCTCTTGAAAACCATAATATTTATCATCGACATTTTATTATTATAATTTCACTGTAATGTTGCAGAAATTATAAAAGTTTCATTAAATTTTCAAAAAAAAATTGTCCTGTACTGTGTAATACAGTATTCATATTTAAGAACGAATTTAATAAAAGTTTTAAAACGTCTTCCATGAAAATGATATAAAAATTATATATATTTTGATATACAAAAAGATTTTACCGTATAAAAATAGCTTAATTTGATGAGGCAAAACACAAAACTCTATGACAAAGTTTCTGGTTGACTCACAGAATTTCAGATTATTGTTTTCCAAAATGTTTCCCCTGTAACCTAGGTCGTGATCACATTCAATTTGCCTTTCTAACATTAAAATGAACAAATAGGAATAAAAATCTATTCAAAATCCAGCAAAATTCAGCAATAAATATAGTTGTTTGGATCTGATCCATACGTTTTGATTATAATACTGCTGCAAATTTATAAAAACTTCTTTTACTGCCTTGTCTGGAAAAAGAAAATGCTTCAACAGCGATAAAAATAAAAACAACAAGGTTCGCTCAATTACCTTTTAAATTTTGATAGATACATTTCTCACAAACATTTGAACATGTGTTTAACAGCTGTCCGGCACCGCTTAGAACGATTTGATAAACTTCGCCTGTTTATAGATAAATCATTTTCGCATATTTTGACAAAATTCCTGTTTTTCAATGAAAAATACAGTGATTATTATGAAGCAATCTAAAATTTTTTGTATCTGTATCTTTTTTCAATCAGTCCTCAAATGTTGTGGAGCATTAGTTGGATACCTAAACAGAAATGTGTAAAGTTTCATGAAAAAATATCTTGTAAGAGAGAGATGGCAGCTTGTCAATTCTCTTTTGAACGCCACTATAGCTTTAATCCAAAAGAATAATGCAAAATTTACCGGAAATACCGGTTTTTTACCATCTCAATAGCCGGTATTTCTGGTATTGCAAAATGGACGGTTTTTCCTGCAAATGCGGACAATTTATTAATTTTTTCTTATTCTTGGCTTTTGATTTCGAATACAAAATCTTTAAAAATCTTATCTGAATCAAGTTCCGTTTTGGACGTGGAAGCAACAACACGTATAGACAGCGCGCTCCTTGAAAGTGTTTTACCTGCGTTCACTCCTTGTGAGTGGTTAGTCTTTAATAAAAAACGGAAAAATAAACGGAAAATAAAAATGGAATCCAGAAAGAATACGTTAAAGTTAGTATTTACAAGCAAGTCTAAAAGTGCCAGTCATTTGGAAGTTTTACGGTTCTTTGCAAAGACAGTGAATATTCCGGCGTCAAAAGTGCACAGTGTATACAAGAATGAAAATGACCAAAGTTTTTATGTGAAACTGATAGACGAACAATCTTTCAACGAGGTAAATAACTCGATGGACGACCAATACCAGTTTAAGTATAAAGATGGAGAAGTGACAAAAGTGAGATTTGAAATGGCCAGCAAGCTATTTCGCTACATTCGGATCTTCAACTTGCCACCAGAAACGGAGGATAAGGAAATTGCTGCCGCCATGAGTCGCTACGGGAAAATTCATCAGTTCGTTCGTGAACGATACCCAGCGGAATATGAATATCCAGTCTACAGTGGAATCCGCGGTGTTCATATGGAACTGGAAAAAGAAATACCGGCCAGTTTATTCATCGGACATTTTCGCGCCAGAATTTATTACGATGGCCTGAAAAATCGTTGCTTTTTGTGCAAAGCAGAAGGTCATCTGAAAGTGGATTGCCCGAAAATCATCAGTGTAAGAGAAGGCGAGACAAAAGACGTAGCAGGCAGCTCAAAAACTGTTGAACAGCAAAAACCGTTGTACAGTCATGTTGCTGCCAGCTTGAAAGTAGCCGTTACCGAACAACCTCAACCGACTACCTCGATGACAACACTACCATTGAGAAATGTTCTACGCCGGTCATCTTCGGATATCACCACTACTAAGAACTTGGAAAACACCGAGAGGGATCCAATTGCAACGAATAAAGCAGCGGTCGTTCAAGACGACACAAATACAAAAGAAACCAGCACGAATTTGGATGAGGACAACGATTCAGCCACCAATCCTATCATCTCCAATACAGCCAACAAAGAAGCAGAGGAAAAGGAACCCATGGAAGTTGCCGCTACACACACTAATGCTGGCAAAAATTTTGGTAAACCCGAACGATATGCTTCATCGACAGAAGAGGACGACAATCCTGGTGCCAACGAAAATCGACGAGAAAGGACAACCCAAAAAAGACGAACGGATTCAGTGGCCGACAGCGATGAGTCGGTAACAGGTAAAGGTAAAAGGGGAAAGAAGACGACAAAAAAAGAGTCTGTTTTAAAAGCTATCGAAGATCGTAGTAATTTGAAAACACGATCTAAATAAAGTTTTTTAATTTGTCTTCTTTGCTTTTCAACCTTGTAGTTTTTTAGTAAGTTTTTATTTAGTAACTCAAATATTAAAACTTTTTAAATTTTTTTTTTAATTTTTTGATTATTTTTATTTTAATGAATTTAGTCAGAAAACTTGCAACACTTAATTTAAATTCTATTAATTTAGCTTTGAAAAAATCTCTTTTAAGAGAATTTATATGGAACCATGATATTGATATTGTTTGCGTTCAAGAGGTGTCTTTCGAAGATTTTAGCTTTGTAACAACCCATTTTGCAATTGTAAACATCAGTGAGGATAAAAAAGGAACAGCTATCCTAATACGTAAAAACATTGAATTCAGAAACCCAATTTTAAATTCCAATGGCAGAATAACTTCGGTTGAAATTGAGGGAATGAATATTATCAACGTTTATGCCCATTCTGGTACAAATTTTAGGAAAGAACGTGATCATTTATTTACCAATGATATGCTCATTCATTTACAAAGCGCTAGTAAAAATATCATACTTGGAGATTTTAATTGTATCCTTTTGAAAAGTGATTCCAACTCCTTAGTCAAAAAATTATGTTACGGATTGAAAACACTTGTTGAATCGCTCTCACTAATCGATTTTGAGTTCAAATTTCAAAAGGGAAAAACTCACTTTACATTTTGTCGTGGTTCTTTCAAATCAAGATTAGATAGAGTTTATGGATCTTCTGATATTTTTTCCTCTGTTATCAATATAGACACAATTGCTTTGCCATTTTCAGATCATCATGGTATTGTTTTGAAATATAACTCTTTAAATTTTGGAAACCAATTCATTGGACGTGGTTTTTGGAAAATGAATATTTCGTTATTGAATAATGAATAAGTCCAAGAAAAATTTAAAAATATGTACAGGCAGTTAAAACTACGAAATTCCTTTGTAAATTTGAGCTTTTGGTGGAATAATGATTTTAAGAAAAATGTTAAAAAATTATTTAAATTTGAAAATTTCAATATTAATGAGCAATTCCATAATTCAAAGAATTTCTATTACAATTGTCTCAGGGAAATTATTGAGGAACAAAATTCAGGACCCATTGATCTTGATGAAATGAAGATTGTTAAGTCCAAAATTATTGAATTGGAACAGCAACGATTATCTCAATTTAAATATAAATTAAAAGCGAATACTATTCATTCAGACGAAAAAATCTCTTTGTTCCAGCTTACATCCTTTTTGAAGAGAAACGATCCATCAAAATTTTTAAAACTTAGAATAAATGACGAAATAATTGATAATTCTTCACAATTAAAATCAGTTGTTCATGCTCATTTCGCAGAGACTTTTAAAAAAATCTCTACAGTTGATGAAGATAGAGCAGGTGTTTGAAATTATATCACTAAAAAGCTAGATGAGTCATCGGTGAACATTCTGACTCGCCCTTTCAGTTATGAAGAGTTGAAATTTGCCATAAAACATGCATCTTCAAAAACATCCCCAGGACCAGATGGAATAAATTATGAGTTTTATAACATTTTCTTTGAAGAAGTTAAAGAAGAAATGTTGAAACTTTTTAACGATTATTTTATTGATGGTCAATATCCACCAGTTTTATTTACAGAAGGAATTATCACACTGGTACCTAAAAAAGGAGATCAATATGATATTCACAATAAAAGACCAATTAGTATGTTAAACACAGATTACAAAATTTTGACTAAAATGCTGTGGATTCGTCTTCGGCCTTTATTAACAGAATTAATAGATCATGGACAATCAGCTTGTATAGAGTCAAGATCTTGTGTTGAAAATTTATTGGACCTAAGAGATGTTTTTCTCAAAGCCAATGATTATAAAAAATTTAAATGTGCAATACTTACAATAGACTTAGAAAAAGCTTTTGATCGTGTTGATCATGATTTTTTGTGGAAAATTTTGAATCAGTTTGGATTTCCAGATTTATTTATAAATTTTTTGAAAAGACTTTATCTAAACGCAACATCAAAGGTTTTAGTGAATGGCTTGTTAACTTCTTCATTCCAAATTTGTAGTTCAGTAAGACAAGGATGTCCATTGAGCATGGCTTTATTCACACTCTACGTAGAACCACTCATAAGAATGATTTATCAAAATGTTGATGGCATTTTCTTGAACAATAAATTAATAAAAGTTATTGCTTACGCAGATGACATCAATATTTTGATAAGAAATGATCATGAGTTTGATACAGTTTTGCAGTTAATTTGTTATTTTAGTATCTATTCAAAACTGAAAATGAATATTTCCAAATCCAATTTTTTAAGATTAAATAACTGTAACTTTGGACCACAGCTAATTAAAGAACAGGAAAGTGTTAAAATTTTAGGATTGCAATTTCAGTTCTCTGCATCGAATTAAAGAATGTGAAAAATCTAAAATTATTTGGTCCTGGTTAAACAACGAACTAAAAACGAAATTCAAATTAGATATAACCGATGCAGAAGATTTATTCCAATGTACAATTAATAAGAACAATTATAAGTTTAAGGCAAGATTGTGGTTGACTCTAGAATGCATAACATACATAATAGAAATGAGAAAAGATATAAACATAAATGGAATTAAAGAAAGAGTACGATCCCTAAGATGGAACAATAAATTTATTTTCCAGAAACATTTTCAGAACTATGTAAATATGATTTGACTAAGGCGTATTAGTTGATAAGAGTGCAATAAGATTTAAGGAAAAAAAAAATCCAGTGCACTGATTATTCGAAAACAAAAAAAACAAGATAATAATGAAAAAAAAAACATATTAAATTTTTTTTTCTCAAATCGAAACACTTCGGCAGAGTTAAAGTCGTTTTTCTCAAAAAAAAAAAAAAAAAAAAAAACAATTCAGATAAAGCTAGCTCAAAACTGAGACAGATTTCTGTTCAAGGAAAGTGAGCCTAAACTTGGCATGCTTCCTTGGCAGGCCAAAACATATGAAAAAAACCAAACATCGAAGAAAATTGTATATGTTAACATGCTACATATCAGTTCTACAATTGAATAACTGCTTAATATTTTTACTTTCACGTGAGAAAACTGACGAACCTACCCTCCTAGTGCATCTGTCAACATTTGAATTGATTTTAAACACACATTTTCATATAAATTATAACCAACGCCAAACAACGAACTATTTTTTCAAATATTAAAGAAAATACAATTTTTTGCCTAATAATGGCATGCAGT
Organism: Uranotaenia lowii; assembly: GCF_029784155.1. Classification (NCBI taxonomy): domain Eukaryota; kingdom Metazoa; phylum Arthropoda; class Insecta; order Diptera; family Culicidae; genus Uranotaenia; species Uranotaenia lowii. The sequence continues at coordinate 89,173,149 of NC_073692.1, forward strand.
TTCACAAATCGAACCCAGAGATGGCATTTCAACAAAAATCGTGTTTAAGTATCATATAAATTCATGCTTCTGTAGGCTTCAAATTCCGGGCTTAACCGGGCTATAGCTATCGTTGAAAAAAAAATTGACTTGATCAACTATTTTTTTTATCCACACTGAATTTGGTAATTTTTTTTAAATAAAAGTTGATTAAAGAAGCTCAAAAATTATCAAATCAAAGTAAAAGAAATGAAAAACAGATAAAAAAAAATTTTTTGGGATTTTCTTCCAAAGAAAAAAAAAATCAAACAAACCAAAAACTAAACTTGTTAAAGGTATGATCACTAGACCACAGCAAGCTTTGTATGGAAATTTCAAATTTTTCAATTTTTATACCTCCCATAACTTTATTTTTGATTGTTTTTGTTGCCAGAAATAGCAATGAAAATTATGGAAGGGATCCATCGCGTCCTGAATTAGCGCAACATTTTTTTTTATTTTGTATGGAAATTTGTATGAAAAACAACATTTTTCAATTAAAAAATCGCTAGAGATGTTCTGAAGGTTGCAAGAAAAATAACTTTGAATGAAAAAAAAATCCTTGATTCTTGCAGTACAATTCGTGTGAAAAAATCTCAAGCCTTACTTGTACCTTAGGTAAGATATTCGATGTTTTACATTTTTTTTAAATTTATTATTTTTAATTTAAGCGTTTTTGACTGCTTATTGAAAATCTGTCTAACCGTAGGAAAAAAATCTCAAATAACGGCTCCGAATAGCCAGGGAATTAATTGATTTATATAACGTTTGCAGAAATATTTCATGAAATTATTAAAAGCTCTAGAAAGGAAAGTCTGTTATTTCGAAAAACTTTTCAATGAATTCAGATTTTTTATTTTGAAATTGTTATAACTTTTTTCATGAAATTCTTAGCTGCTTGTCATGTTTGCAAAAAATTAATATTAAGAAAAGAAAAACCAAAAATCAAAGACCAACTTCGTTTGAAACTTATTTAAATTTTCTGGATGATTTAATGTGCAAAAATTTTTTCTTCCATAGAAATTTCCATACAAAATTGAAACGCGTTGCGCTAACTCAGGAATCAATCAAATCATCTAAAATTTTACACTGATGCTTGGTGACCCAAAAGGCACCGAAAAAAAAATCGTAAGAGGTTGTATATCAGACACAACCACAAAGCTGACGTAGAATTACGGCATATTCATTTCATTTCACAAAAACTTAATTAATTATATATAACAAATATGTTGCATTTGAATAATTTTGCCTTTCATATTTTTTCTTGTTACCGATAGTGCCATTTCTAGTCAGCCCTCAACTTTTAACACAACAACATGTAAAACAAATAAGCATCAGCGCCACCGCCGACTCCCTAAGCGTTGCTACACTATCGCGAAAGCGATAGAACCAAGCCCTAGTTGAACTTGCAAGTGTTTAGTTCAAAAGTTGCTAAGCAACTAATCGAATTCGCTCAAATTTTTATTTTATATGCCGAAAATATCTTAGCGCACGCAAAATGAAGGTAAAGTTCAAAGCATAATAACGAAAAAGGGTTAAAAACACGTGCGAGTATCGACGAACAAAAGCTTGCTCTGATTGGTTTTCCTTCCGGATCAATTTTAAGCACACGACCGGCCAAAAGTTTGGGTTCACCCCTTCTATTTAAAACATGAAATATACTTATCAAAACACATTATTAAATTTTGAGCAACAGATTGGTTCTTCAATTATCAAAATTGCTACCTACACTGATGGACATAAACATACGAAACTTGTAGTGTTTTGATAAATGTTCGTCGTTTTTACATAGTCTATTCTTCTTATGGAAGAAAAGTTGAGTATACGAAACTTTAAACCCTTAGATAGAAAACATTTCCTAGAATCTACTCACATAAAAAATGCAAATATCACAAACTTTTTATAATTAATGTAGATGCGATGAGTTAGCATGTGTCGAATAATTTTCTCCATCAGTGTAAGTTATCGATCAAAGTTTGGGATCACCCCGCAGTATGGGGTATCGGCCAAAAGTTTGTTATCGGTCTTCAAAAATTTGCAACTTTATTTCATCTTTATCCCTGATTTCAAGCAATCTATCGCTTGTCTGTTAAGCTTATTTGTTGGTTATTTAGTATTAAAAAAAATCTGATTCATTAAAACTTCTAGTAAATATTGATTATTTCTCGATAATTTTTACAAAGACTAAAAAATCTCTGGATTTGTATCACCTTTAGCTCTGTCATCAGCTAATGGGCTTAGTATATCGTTTTTGCCAAATTCATACGATAAAAAGATATGCAATGTATCATATATTTGCTGGGATATGTCCACCAAAAATTGTTTTCAAGCTTTTGGCCGGCAGTGTAGGTACATCAACTACTCTAGGGAAGAACCACACGGGAGAATGCCCAAAATCCAAATGAAACCGTAACTGCACAATCTTTGCCCTTTAATAACTTCGGATCTAGTGCAGTTTGTGTCTACGAACGAGGTTTTTTCGTTCGGGTGTCTTTCGCACCAATTTGTATTTGCGCTTTATTAGTATTGGTGTACCCACACATAGCCGACCCAAAATGATGTACGGAAAAGATGTCCGTTAAAGAGGCGTTTTTCGTGACGCGAGATCCGTTCGCGAATTTCAATTTACCCCCCTATAGTGTTGCCGTAAGACGTAATTCTACGTCAAAACATATGGGAGCAAAAGGTCATTTTTCGCAGATCATTATTCTGAACGCGTATGATTTCTTCAAGTATATTGAAATTTCGTACTTCCGATTTTTTGAAATCAATACAATGCATTGCTGTACTTCCTTCCAGGATAATATCAAAGAATTTATGTGGCCGGTTGTTGTATTAGTGAGGCACGTGTTTTTAAGAGACGGCCAATTTAAGGAACACATGGCTACAATAAGGAGCATTTCAATCAAAAGTTTGGAAGGATTTTTCCTCAATAATCCACAGTTTTAGACCAAACCAAATTTCTACATCACTCAAGAAAAGAAAGCAATCATATTTGTCGAACGACATTCAAAAGATTCACATTTCAGGAATGCCTCAATCTTGGGAAAACTAGTCAACCATGCCTTAGGAGCTAAGATCGGGTACATTAACCTCAAATGTGAAAAAATTCAGCTAATACGGACTTGTTATTTTAATATTTTGGTAACCGGGTCAGGCCATGGTTTGCATTAACTTGTCCACTTTTCATAGAAAACCCGGGAATGTCTGAAAAAATCAAAAAATTTGGAATGCGTGTGCGAGTGATTAACAGCATTTTAAAGTTCAGCGGAAGCCGCCATCTTGGATTTCAAGATGGCGTCGGAAAAAAAATCGACTTCTTCTAGTTTAGTCCTTTCACCCAAAACCCATTTAGTGGCGGTTTAATGCGATTTTTTGTCATTTACAACATTTTAAAGTTCAGCGGAAGCCGCCATCTTGGATGGCGTCAGATAACGAAATTTGACTATCTCTTGACAAACACTTTGCTCCAACCTCGGTAAAGCTGGTCCAAACACATACATTCACTTTATTACAAGTTCAGTTAGCGCAGTTGGCAGAGACAAGCCATTGAAAAGATTAAATGGGAATAGAATGTAAGCTCGAATCTCACGATAGAGTTTTTTTTTCGCTTTCTTGTTCAAGATTTATAGTGGAAGTCGTATTTTTTAAACATTTCAAAGCTTTCTGTCTTTTGATTGCAGTTTACTTTTTTCGTATACATTTTTTTTAACTTTCATTGATACCTCATCACGAAAATGAGAAATGGAAAATTTGAACGAAATGAAGATGTTATTAAACATTACCCGCATCTACGGTAATCGGACGCAATCTCTCGTCCAAACAGCATTCGGTTAGCGAGCAGATACTCTTAATTTGAAAGCTTAATGACACTGGAGGGACTATGTGTTAATTATGTAGAAATATGGAAACTCTACATCAAGATGATGAATCGATTATAAGTCTATTTAACAATACTCGGAAATTGATTTTTTTCAGTCGCCTATAGGAACCAAGTTTTTTTTCGGGTTGTGCGTCTTCAATTGACACTCATTCGAATCTCTTCATTTCTTCCTTTCACCGGTTCGAAAAAAAAACCGTGCAACACTCCATTCAAGAGTGTTCATTTCACTGATCGGTTGGCCTTGTTGGAAATCGTTGTGTTGGAAAGGGTTGTCAAAGAACTGTAGTTCAAATCCCAGTCCATGTGGTATTTTTTAAACGAATCCATTTTATTCATGATTGCACTTTTTTCCATTTTGACTTACAAACACTTTGTAAATTTATATCTTAAACTTTTTTCTCTCTTTCTCTTAGGATTTTTCCAGAATGCATAAGTCCATTTTTCCAAAAATAGACACGCTCTCGCCAAATCCACCTGGCTGCTGGGATGGGAAAGCAATACATATTTTTGGGGGGTGTATGTTTGCTTACCGTTATTATGAATGAGCTAGTCCTAGTATCTATGTTTGTGTGCCTACGTGAGTGTGTTTATGTTTGCTTTGCTGTTGTATGTGCACTAGACTAGTTCACTTTTCGGCTTTTTTCGCTGATCACAACGCCACTTACAGGGTTTGATCCTCATTCATTTTCAAGAACTCTGGCCGAATTTGAGCTCATTTGAGTAAGTTTCCAGCGTGCGCTAGAAGTTTTATTGAAAAAAGTCAATTTTTCTGGAAAATTTTCGTAGATGTGTTCTAGCAAGCTGTTGTTAATATAAAATGATAATTTTAAAGTGCTCGGTGATTGGTATGACAAGCATTCGTATGGACCTGTTTTAGATAATTGGCTAAATCAAACCGGAAAAATTTAAAAATTCATAAACTACCAACTTTCACAGAAAATTTACTTACAAGTTAAGAGCTTAAAATCAGTAGTAAATAGAAAAAAAAATATTTTCGATATAAACTTTTCATAAAAAGATAGCCTTATTTATAACCTTTAATTTGATGTATAACACTTAATGATCGCAAGAGTGCTAGCAAAGTTATTCAAATATCTATGCAACAAATTTGATTTGATAAAATATTTTTCATTCAAGTGCTCCACACCAACTTGTGCACAAGAAAGGATATTTTATTCAATCAAGTACCCCATGACGGGGCCAGGAGTTAAAAAAAGCGCGCGCTTTGATCAAGTTGTAAGCAAGTCCTCTTGATGCCACGTTTTGCAGGTTGCATGATGCTAAAACTTGAATGGAGACAACATTATGATTCAAAGAATGTGATGTGAATGTTTGAATATCTTTGCTTGTACTGATGCGATAATTTAGTGTTATACATCAAATTAAAGGTTATAAATAAGGCTATCTTTTAATGAAAAGTTCATATCGAAAATATTTTTTTTCTATTTACTACTGATTTTAAGCTCTTAACTTGTAAGTAAATTTTCTGTAAAAGTTGGTAGTTTATGAATTTTTAAATTTTTCCGGTTTGATTTAGCCAATTATCTAAAACAGGTCCATACGAATGCTTGTCATACCAATCACCGAGCACTTTAAAATTATCATTTTATATTAACAACAGCTTGCTAGAACACATCTTCGAAAATTTTCCAGAAAAATGGACTTTTTTCAAAAAAACCTCTAGCGCACGCTGGAAACTTACTCAAATGAGCTCAAATTCGGCCAGAGTTCTTGAAAATGAATGAGGATCAAACCCTGTAAGTGGCGTTGTGATCAGCGAAAAAAGCCGAAAAGTGAACTAGTCTAATGTGCACACATAGATGAGCACAACATTATAAATTATACGGTAAGCAAATATTTTTCTAGAGCTGCTGCAAGAGGCGCCTCGCGTGTAAACTGCGGTAATAAATATGATTTAATGTTTATCGAAACGGAGAGAGAAAGTGGATGGATGGGGTTTGCTTAGAGGAGCATGCCTAAAAAAGATGGAAGCTGCCTAGGAAAATGAATTTTCTCGAAACACGTTACTTGGGGAGAAAGGATTGAACCTTTCTGCCCTCAAAAGTGTGTTCGGCAAAAGAAGGTACTGAAACCGTATTCGGCAACAGATTGCGTGAGTGGTTGCTACCTTTTTACTCAAACACCTGTCCCGTGTTAACTGCAAATATTGGCTCCAAGTAAATGCCGTGACATTAACTAACGACATCGCCAAACATGCGCTCGATCTCAAGGTATTTGTGTGTTGTAAATTAATTACACAATTATTATGTTTATTCATGGGTAGCCTATTTGCAATTCTAAACTATTGGCATACAAAGAGTTTGACTTGATGTATTAGACATGAAATTCTGTGAAACCTATCGAATAGAAAGTTTGTTCCGTCTTCCATCACTCAAAATTCAAACCAAACATTTAAGCAGACAATATGATCGCTTATTTTATCTACCCGGAACCCATATCAATCGATTGGCAGGTTTGCAAAAAGGCTGACATATTTGGGATGGACTCTGCCGAAATCAATCACACATCATCCAAAAAAAAAAAAAATAAAAGACACTCGATTTGAGTTAGAACCCATATCAAAATGAAGTTTTTCTGCTTGAAGAAAAGACAATGCACTTTTTCTACAAAAGGTCAACATGAAATATTCGTTCATTTGAAAAAAATCCTATTTATAGATAAAAGGATTCTTTCAAGGAAGAACATCAGGGCGAGAACTGAGATGTATATTTATAAACGAAAGAGAATTCCTCAAAACAATACTAGTTTCCAAATATAACACAAATCAGGAAATTTTTATCACAAACTAAAAAAATTACAAAATTGATAAAAAAACACCAAATGACAGAAAATGACAAAAATGACAAAAATGACAAAAATGACAAAAATGACAAAAATGACAAAAATGACAAAAATGACAAAAATGACAAAAATGACAAAAATGACAAAAATGACAAAAATGACAAAAATGACAAAAATGACAAAAATGACAAAAATGACAAAAATGACAAAAATGACATAAATGACAAAAATGACAAAAATGACAAAAATGACAAAAATGACAAAAATGACAAAAATGACAAAAATGACAAAAATGACAAAAATGACAAAAATGACAAAAATGACAAAAATGACAAAAATGACAAAAATGACAAAAATGACAAAAATGACAAAAGTGACAAAAATGACAAAAATGACAAAAATGACAAAAATGACAAAAATGACAAAAATGACAAAAATGACAAAAATGACAAAAATGACAAAAATGACAAAAATGACAAAAATGACAAAAATGACAAAAATGACAAAAATGACAAAAATGACAAAAATTACAAAAATGACAAAAATGACAAAAATGACAAAAATGACAAAAATGACAAAAATGACAAAAATTACAAAAATGACAAAAATGACAAAAATGACAAAAATGACAAAAATGACAAAAATGACAAAAATGACAAAAATGACAAAAATGACAAAAATGACAAAAATGACAAAAATGACAAAAATGACAAAAATGACAAAAATGACAAAAATGACAAAAATGACAAAAATGACAAAAATGACAAAAATGACAAAAATGACAAAAATGACAAAAATGACAAAAATGACAAAAATGACAAAAATGACAAAAATGACAAAAATGACAAAAATGACAAAAATGACAAAAATGACAAAAATGACAAAAATGACAAAAATGACAAAAATGACAATAATGACAAAAATGGCAAAAATGACAAAAATGACAAAAATGACAAAAATGACAAAAATGACAAAAATGACAAAAATGACAAAAATGACAAAAATGACAAAAATGACAAAAATGACAAAAATGACAAAAATGACAAAAATGACAAAAATGACAAAAATGACAAAAATGACAAAAATGACAAAAATGACAAAAATGACAAAAATGACAAAAATGACAAAAATGACAAAAATGACAAAAATGACAAAAATGACAAAAATGACAAAATTGACAAAATTGACAAAAATGACAAAAATGACAAAAATGACAAAAATGACAAAAATGACAAAAATGACAAAAATGACAAAAATGACAAAAATGACAAAAATGACAAAAATGACATAAATGACAAAAATGACAAAAATGATAAAAATGATAAAAATGATGAAAATGAAAAAAATCACAAAAATCACAAAATCGATAGAAATGGAAAAAAATCATTGCTTGAATTAAGTATTATCAAGCTTGGATACATTATTGGAATCTAAGAGAATTTTCGAAGCTTCATGAACGTTCCATTTAGTTTATTTACAGCTTTAGTGTCAACTTATTCTTGGAAACATTTTGAAATCTCGACGGTTTCATGAACTCTTAAGTCGTGTCCACTTCTCACCTGTGACAATGACTTCAGATGAAAACCCATTTAATTGTTTTCATATACAATGTAAAGCAATAACTTATTCAAAATGCGTCGTTATACTTATCTGAATCTTCTGACGTTGAATTCTCGACAAAGCAGCAAATAAACGATCCTTAATTCTAGGAAATATCCATCTAGCGAGGCGAAACGATGGAATTGTCCATTGTACACTGGAAATGCAATTACAGTTGAAGAAACTTGCGGGCGGATCCAATCCCGGGAACTCATTAATGGTTTTGAGCTCAAGTTTCACTGAATCTCGTGGAAAAGTAATTTAATACAGCTGCCTCAAATGAAAACCAAATGAATTTTAAGTTTAAGTTTGGCACTTAATTTGCCTTTTAACGTTCTTTTTTTTGCAATATTTATGAAAGGGAAACACTTTGAATTCAGATAACAATCAAAAAGAAAACGGCAATTGCCTAATAATAATTTTTTTATTGTTTATTATTTGATATTTAAGAATGGAAATGCATGTATGTGAAATGTTATTTCACACAAATTTTGAAAATAAACTATACATATATGAAGTTTAGCCCCAAAATCTGCCTTTTGCAAAATGTCAGCTCAATCGGATTTGATTTAAAGGTGATTCAAATCGATCGAAGTTTTGATTTTTTTTTTCACCCTCAATAACCTCCTAAAGCGAGACCAAAGGAAATCGGTGATCTTTGAGGGTCAAAAATCGAAGCTTTCAACGCTTTGAGGCACTCCTGAATAAATCCGATTGAGCTAAAATTTTATTAAGGAAGTGTTTTGGGCCAAAATGTATTCAGTCGGTTTTCGGAATTCGACATGACCCATTTGGCTGACATCCCAATACACATACATTGGTAACAAAATACAATAAAATTTTTAATATAAGTACTTCAAACTTATGGGATCAGTGGTTTCTTGTTGAATGAAAAATTCATTCAATAAAAAAAGTAGAACAAGAACCCCTCGTCCTTGATTGAATTACCTCCCGCTCATTGACTCAAGAAAAACAAATTTTTCGTACACAACATGATGTTTCCTACTAGTTACCTTTTTCTCATTTTTGTTTCAACTTTTTCAACTGGCCCCGGGCCAGTTTTCACTATGGAAGCTGCCCGATGTTTGCTCGCTGCCCACAGAGAGCTGGGGATGGAATCTTGTTTGCTTTGCAATGCTCAAGTCAAGTCCCCGGCATCTGGCACTGATGTTGTTGATCAGGAGTTAAATTACCTGAAAAATAAAAAAAAGAGGGGATAAAAAAGCGAAATCAAAAACAAATACTACATACAGCACAACATCATCAGAAGTCATGTTTTGAATTGTGATTGACATTACGGGATCGGCATTATAAAGTTTTGATGGTTTAATTATCGCTCGGTACGTCTGCGTTATGTAAATAGGAGTGATGATTAACAAGGCTATATGAAGCATGAAATTGCGTATGATTTGAATACGTGGAACTTTTTAACAGTGAATTGATTTGTTTCTGGCTCAGGTGACGTCAAAGGGTTTCTGTAAGTTTATTTGTATCGTCATAACAGATTTATTCACAGGCAGCTGAACTTTTTAATCAATAAATTTTTAAGGGGGGGGGGGCGTTTAGGGTCTAACGGGTAAAAAAAACACCATTTTCACGATTTTTTTCTAGAGCTATCGTTCAAACAAATGTATTCAAATTTTTTTGCATTATACAAAACATTGTTAAAAGAACATGATTAATTTCAGACCTTTCCAAGGATAGGATTTTGGGGTTTAAATAAAACACAACTCGTTTCGTTAACGGTAGACTTAAAAAGAGAAAGTTTATTCATGTTTCGCCATAATTACAACTTTTCGCGCGTAAAACACAAGAAATACATGGGGAAATCTTACAAACTGGCAACCATAAGCACTCAACAAAATGGGTACGATACAAAGAGTAACCCATCGACAATTGTGACGTTCGATACAGGGTGACCATTATTGTTGAGATTCAACATACTGGCCACCTAAAACGAATGTTTTATAATAGTAACCCTAGGATTGTTTTGGTTTGGATCTGTTTGGCAATTTTCGCACTTGTTTTCACAAGTCCGTTTGTTTCCTGTGGATTGGACTGGTACGGGTTCATTGGATTCTGGATACTGTTGGATTTGGACCTACTCCGGACTTTCGGATCACCTTGGACATCGACTTTGGAATGCGTGTTGAACTGGATTGTCATCTTTCGGCCAAAATGATCAGTGATCGGCACACTAGCTTCAAAGTACTTGCGATGTACTTTAGAGCGAGTACTGACCGGACAGTCAGTACGGCAGGTGCTCGAATGGCTGATTTTGGATTCAGTACTACCCATCCGAGCCGGATCACTGATTGGGAACAAGAACTGTATCACTTGATGACAGGATGTTGGAATCGTCGTTGGATTAAAGTTCGGCAATGGATGTTCAGAATCATACATGATTAGCGCAGTAACTCCCAAAGAGCCAGAAGAGAACTTTGGTAGCTAGTAGGTATTGGGTAACATGGGCCTTGGATCGGCGCTCAGTTAGTTAGTAACAACGTATCGGAAACTAGGATAATTTACTTGGGTAACATGGGCCTTGGATCGGCGCGCAGTTAGGTAGCAACGTACGGATTGAGGTCCAGGGTCACTTGCCAGGGCAGCTTAACGATTTGGTAGCGTTGATGTTATATTCCTCGGGAATAGCGTCACTTTGAATTCTGGCCGTGGTAGCGTGATGAATCTAGGGTTGGACCAATCGGTAGGATGGTGGCATAATGCTGATGTGTCAGGACTATGTACTCCAGCGAAAACCACCAAATCCTGGTCACGGCACCAATGATTAATTTCAGACCTTTCCAAGGATAGGATTTTGGGGTTTAAATAAAACACAACTCGTTTCGTTAACGGTAGACTTAAAAAGAGAAAGTTTATTCATGTTTCGCCATAATTACAACTTTTCGCGCGTAAAACACAAGAAATACATGGGGAAATCTTACAAACTGGCAACCATAAGCACTCAACAAAATGGGTACGATACAAAGAGTAACCCATCGACAATTGTGACGTTCGATTCAGGGTGACCATTATTGTTGAGATTCAACAGAACATTTAGTAATTTTTTCGTAGAAAAATATTGAAGAATGAACCGGTGACGGAGCACTTTCGAGGATGCCTTTTAGAAAACAGGATTTGCGGTGGACACTGTATCTCAGCACAGAATCATCTGAAGTCAAAAAATCAGAGCAAAATATTTTTAATAGATGTTTTTCTGGACCCCAACGTTTTTATTAAACTTAAAAAATTTTTATGAAATTTTTGTGGGTGTTTGAAGTAAAAACAACGATTTTTCACGAAAAAATCCGCCATTTTTTATCTGTAAAATCTCCCCAAAGTAAAAAAAAAAGAAAAACGTTGGGGTTTGGTATTTTATATGTAGAAAATATGTTCCAAATTTGAAAAGAATCGGATAAGTAGTTTTCAAATGACGATGTCCACGGACTTTAAAAATGTGCATTCGAGAAAAACGCGTTTCAAGTTTCTGCTCTTGCTTTCTTGCAGTATTAGATAGGAGGAGATATAGGCCTATAATTTCTACAGTTTTGCTCCAATAGACTTGAAAATTTGACACAACATTCTTGAAATGTTTTACTATAAGAAAATAAAAAAATAAAAAAAAACGATTTTTTGAAAGTTTTAGACCCTACCCCCCCCCCTTAAGCTACCTCAAGGTGCATATCGATAAATTACAAAGAAAATGTTTAGTTTAATGCTTCATCAGCCCTTTGGACGGGTTCTTCCATCTCAATAATTCTTGAGTTCAACGTATTCGACTCTCCCCCTATTGCTTCGTCCCTCAATCCTCTTTCCTCCATTTCATTTCCCGAAACTGTTTCATTCAGCACTTCTATTTCTTCTCTAACTTCTTCCAGGGCCATCGTTATTTCGGATTCAAATTCTTCTGGATATTCAGCAATACTCTCAAAAGTATCTGGGAAATGAGCAACAAATGTATCGTTCGCCACTTGTCCTAATTCTGATATTTTGCTTGCAAATTTTCCTGACTTTGGTGCATTTAGCAACAAATAAATTCGCACCCGATAATGCACTAACCGTGTTCTGAGCTTTAGCCTTTCTAGGGATCTCACCTTGGGGTTCTAGAGCAGATCTTTGATAATTTTTAGTTTGGTATGGATAATTGCGATCTCTCCCTGTGTTTCTTTTCGCGGGTGGAAAGCAACGAAATCTTTTCCGTCTCTTTCTGATTTCAAGCGATCTTTTAGCTTCCTCCGCTTGATATTATCGTGTTCTAAACCAAAAGGTATGTTTCTAATTGATAATTCAAAAAAGTTGTCCCAAAATTTATTTACTATATGTATACCTAGTACATGACTAGTCAGAAAATTCAATGTCAACACTCTAAGTAACTTAACAAACGTTTTTTAAGTCCATGGAATTGCAATTTACAGCTGTTTGAGTTTGGTGGACCAACTTCTTTCAACCTTGAGCCTCTAAGTGATAAATGAAATTTTAAGCTGAAAAAAAAACTCCCTTGGGCTGGAATTTTTTAAAACTTTAAAAGCACATCTACTAGGAAAAGTTTTAAGTTTGTATAGAAATTCGTGGTATTATGAATATTTTGAAATGGTTTTTTGACGCTTTGGGGGAGGTAATCATCCCGATCCCCCCTCCCTCATCGGACGGCGCATGACTAAATAAGACTTGATCCTTTGTTCAAGATGCCCTATCCCTTGGCAAACATTAAGCAAAACCCAGCGGTAAAAGTCAACGGACGTTGACTATTCTTGGCCGTATTACTTCACATTTCACAGTTTGTAGGTCTTAGAAATAGAGACGTAATTTTCTTATTTCAGATACAAACAGTTTTTGGGTCCTAATCTCAGGTTATTATTGGGTAAATATTTTTATTGGAAAAAATATTAATAATTACGTACTATGAAATCAACACGAACTATTCAGAAGAAAAAATATATTTTTGAAGACTCCAGGAATTAATTGTACCCATAACATTCTGGATAAAACATTTTTTCAAAAAATTGAGTTTTTACTATTGCTTTGAAAATGTGGCAAACTTTAAACATATTGAAATAAATATTTATTTGTAATTTTTTTTATTTGGGGAACATTTTGAAAGAAACATTTTCAAAACACATTTTTTTAAATTTTCAAACATTATTCAATAATTCAAAAAAAAAGGTAAAATTTTTGTGTTAACAGCATTGTTGTTTTGAGCTTTACGATACTTTTTTTGTGGAATATTTGATCTTTGTAAAGCATTTCGGTTTCGAAATATAGCGGAGTATCTAAAGTAACGTTTGCCAGCACGTACCCGGGCCGGACAAATCCGGGCTATTTTATTTAAAAACCTGGTAAAACCCAGGCATTTGATTCCAAAATGTTGACCTACAATATCTGGCCAAATTTTGTCAAAATCGACGAATTGTTCAACGCAAATGAAGATAAAAAAATCAATAATTTTTTTTTTCATCAACACTTTTTAAATCGTATTTTGACTCTCAAAAACTTCTAACGTTTTTCAAAATATTGCTAAAAAATTTCATTTTGAAGGCAGAAACAAAATTTTACAACACAATTTGTATTTTTTGTTGTATGTTTTGGCAAACAAAGTGTATATACCCGGCCTAAATCCGGGCATTTTTAAATGAAATCCGGGTAGCCGGACGGAGCCGAACTTTTCGGGCAAACCGCAAGGCAAGATGACGAGACGAGGTACAGAAAAACATTTAAATTTTCCGCTGAACAACTTTGTCAAATATTGTAGCTTCGCTTTTCATTGTAGCTTCGTTTTTCTTTGGGCAAAACAGATCTTAGCTAATGAAAAGAGGTATGTCTTTTGAAATTGAAAAATAAACAATTCAATTGGCATCACTGCTGAAGCCTAGCGAGGTACACGCTCCGTTTCTCAA